>NC_090322.1:137448860-137733859 GCF_040869045.1 Eurosta solidaginis
GCAGTCCAATTTTCGCGTTTTCTGAACATTGCAATTTTTTTAGTTGATCGCTATTTTGATCTAAGTGTGCGCTATATTTCATCTTCATGTATCATGACTGACGAGGTGTTCAAGAAGGCAATCTGATAGCGCTTTGATATCATTTTGCAATGGCGCTTCCACCGGATATCTTCACGAAGAGATAGACAGAGACCAAGATAGATAAGCAGAGCCGTTTACTTTGATGCCTATGCTTTGGATATCCCCTTTGCCTGATCCACAATTAGGGCGGCCAACTTTAAAGGATACCAAGCCCGGGGATCTGGGTTTCAGTAGTGGTCAAGTGTACAAATCAAAATTAACACTGTTTTAAAGGAATATATTTTTAAACTTTTTCAGAAACTTGAAATATATTTCTGACTTAATTTTATAATTTCTCTAAAAGAAACAGAAACAAATTTACCAAGGTTCCAAAAAAGATGTCACACATAAAGTTAATGGAAATTACTTTTACCTTAAAGAAATAATACATTTTTCCTCTTTCTAAAGATTTTTTTAGCAAAGGTGCACAGCGGAGCCCTTGGTTTCGCTAAGAAATATATCTCACACCTGGATCGAAAGGGAGCAACTCCAAAATATTAAATTTCGGGGTTATGAGTACCACTGAGCTTTCTAATTCAATACCTACAGAACTTACACTCAATTTGTCAAAACCCTCACTTATTAGCAAGAAAAGGCTTTGTTAAAAATAAAAATTGCATTGGCGCATATGGGGGAATGCAGTTATTTTTCCGCGTTTTCTGAACATTGCAATATTTTGAGTTGACCGCTGTTTTGATTTAGATATGCGATATATGCATCTCATTTCTTGAGCAACGACCCTGTAAAACAGTGACTGTATGAATAAGTTCTTTGATTAAAATTTGAAATTCTATTGGAGCAAAAGTCTTCCTTTTCTCCTTTTTGGTGTATTCTTTTTAACTTGAAAGCGCAATTTCAATTCAGATTTGTAATTTTAACGAATTTTCTTCTAATGCTATGCCGAATCGGACTTTCGCGTCTTGCAGGGAAGTGACGCCGCTTTATAGAGAACAGAAAGATAAAGGAACACAGGAGGGACACAGGAAATATATACGAAATTTTTCTACCGCGCTATAAATATAAACTTTATGATCCTTAGTTACATATTGAGAAAATTGCACTTCTCAATTTTGACTTTGAGCTCTGCTTTTATTTGTATGTCTGTAGGTAGTAGGGAGCGTGCTTTCTTATTTATGAGGCGCATTTATAAAATGCAATTTTTACAATTGTGTGTGTATATATACGTATTTGTTGTACCAAGCCCGAATCACGCGAACGTACTAATTAGGCGTTTATTCATGAATTAGGATGGTCAAAATTAAGGCGACGTTTATCTCGGCCCAATACTGGTATTTTTTAAAGGGAAATATTTTTTTTTTTGCGGATACAATGTTTTTAGAGCATTAATTCGTTATTAATTTAAAAATAACGAAACTAAAAAATAAAATAGAAATGTCCAAAATCCAGTTTCCATCTTTTACCTTCTTTCTCTACCACTCCCCTTAGTGTACCTTGCTCCCTTCTTTTACGATTCGTCATCTACGCGTTCATCTTCTTCCTATTCAACACTTTTTCTTCTTTTCGTGCTTTTTTCGTTTTATTTCGATTTCGCAACCTACGCTCTTTTGTTGCATTCCACACCTCTTTCTTCACTCTTCTCCTCCTTCATTTTCGTCCCCTTTTTTGTATTCCTTCTCATCTTGCTTAACCGTTCCCCCTGTTTTTTGTGTCTTTCATAAAACCAAAAAGCATAAAACAAGGTTTGGGACAGTCATAAATGACGCCGAAACTCAAGCAAAGTACTCATTTCGGAGCCCAATAAGTGCCGAAAATGAGCTGTTTGTAGGTCCTATATAAAAACAGGCTCATATCGGACGACCATCGCAAGAAAGGAGATACATTCATTTCGGAAAGGAGCTCATTAAAATCGTAAACGCTCCGATTTTTGACTCCTTTTAGATGTTTTTATGACTAAGAAATCAATGTGACAATTTTTTCAAACTCAGTCCTTATACATACATATTAGGGCTGGGACTATCCGCATATTCGAATATCCGGATGGTTGACACGTTTGTGAAACTATCCGGATTTATGAAGATCCGCTTAATAACCGTATTTTGGATATCGAGTGAAAGCAACAAATTGATGTACCATATATGTGACCCGGCCTATGAAAAGGTGGCTTATGACTCGAAAAAAACTACTAAGGAACTACTAAGAAACTGAAGAAATGCATTGCTTATCTTTAACAGCTCTTTCTCGCAATTTCTTTTTTGAGTCATAAGCCACCTTTTCATAGGCCGGGTCACATATGTTTATTTAACATTAATAACAATAAATTCGTGGGGCATTTAAATCAATTAACAGCGTTTTTTCACAATATAAACAAATGGCACTGTTATTATTTTTACTTGTTTATAAAATTGTAGCTTTTTAATTTTTCACGTTAATTTAATAATCTACAAACATATTTTGTGAATAATTTTTCGAGGTTTGCTTCGTTCAATTCTGATATGCAAATATTCAACTTGTATATTACACTATCCGTACATACGGATATCCGGATTTTCCGTTTACGTATCCGGATAGCCGAAAAGCGGATATCCGGATTTCCCATTTGTGAATGCGGATATCCGGATAGCCGGCTTTTTTGCTTAGCTATCCGGTTATTCGAATATCCGGTTTATCCGGATAGTTGAAAATCCGGATGCAGTTCACAGCCCTAATACATATGAATATCTGTATAATACCATATCTTGAAGCTGTAGAATTTTTTAGAGAGATATTAAGACGATTTTTTCCCCTCTTTCGATAGTTCCGAACAAGTGGGAAAGACATTGCAAAGGTTTGAAAGTGAAGGTAAGGAAGGCAGGCTATATATAGATACTATTTATATCAAATACATGTTAAACATTAAATGAACTAAACCCAAACTATCGATTTTTTTGTAGGATATTTATTTAAGAACATGTTAAGTATTAAATAAACTAAATCCAGACTGCCGATTTTTTTTTGTTGTTGCCTATCTATTTATCAAGTATATGTCAAATATTAAATATGAAAACCAAACTTGTTTAGTACCCTTAGGTCTAGTTTTGAACTAGAAATGTTTATCACTAGTTACTGACTTCCTTTCAGAGCAACACACTCGAGATAACATTAATCGAGAACTTACAGAATCGGTAAAACACAGCCGATGGCGATCCCTTTGGCCGATGCCAATTCATCATTTACGCTCTCTTCTTCGGGTTCTATGTGTTTTTGGAACAAACTAATGTGCATGCATTGATGTAATGAAAGTCATAGAAATGCACCGTTGCCAAACCATATTTTCATTTGGGATTCCTCGATAAAAAAGACCAGATCTCAAAGTAAAAGGACACAAACCAAGAACATACTTCAGAACCCCATGACAATGCAATATGAGAGGAAAAGAAAATCCCAAGGTGGTCCAGAGATCATGAAATCATCCGAAATAGGAAATTTTGTTTTCGTGATTTAATAGGCTTTTTAGAATGTAATATATGTATGTATATATATATGTATATACATATGTGTATATATATAGATGGGACAAGGATCGAGATATTTGGAAAGTCCATTTAAGACAGGTGGAAACTTAGATTTTTTTGAATATTCCTGTAGTTTCGACTTGCAAGGAACTTCCCGATAACCTTGAGATCTGAACCTATATACATACCTTAAGGACTTATTAAGTTGTTATGGTTAAAACACAACAAATTTCTAGATAAGGCAGGGATCGAGATACTTAGAGATTTTTAGAAAACGAGTAACTTTCCGTGAAGCTTGACTCTTTAAACATACTTCAGAATCAAATTACAATAAAAAACATGGTGGGAAAAGTTTTCAAAAAAAAAATTTTAATAAAATCATCCAAATTCGGAAATTTTGCGTACGAGTTTCGAGGAACTTTCCGATGACCTAGAGACCTGAAATTTGGAACAGAGCTAAGGGCCTTATACGGCTCTAATATTTTTGATTAAAAAAATTCTAGATGGGACAGGGATCGAGATATTTAAAGATGCTGAGAAAATTCATTTACAAACGCACTACCTTTAAAGTTTTGTTTTTGATATGCTGTTTACAATAATTACCGTTAAAATTTCAAAAATAAGACTCATAAACATTATGCCTGTGTTTAAAGACACATTATGCCCTGCGTTTTGAACCATTTTTATAAAGGAAGTACTTAAAAAAATGTGTCTTCTTTTTATTATGTATAAAATCTTTAAATTTCTATTGATTTAAATTAAAGCAGGCATACCTGATCTCAAAATTGAATTCAATTCTTGAAGTCCCTATTGTGAAACGGCGAACCTTGATCACATTATATTTGGTAAGAGATATCAGTTAACAATAAGTTTATAGAAGTTTCTGATGTTCTGCTAGTAACTTGTTAGGAGGAATTTAACACAAAACGTCTATATCAATTCTTCGGAAATCAAAACTCTTTTGCATTTGCTCCAAAAGCTCAATATAATAATAAATTTTATTAATCGCGATTTGTTGTAAATGACAAAAATTTATTAAAAATTAACATATTCGAATTGAGACACTTGTTCGACTTGAAAAAGTTAAGGAGAATACGCTCAACAAGAGGAAAAGAACACTATTGCTTTTTTCTCCCTGGTATTTAACCAACTGTGTTCTTACAGGGGTGTTGCTTAAGAAATAATAATACGCTCATACCTATATTTCTTCGCAAAGCCAAGCCCCTTTAGCAGGAAACGCTTTAAGGGGGACGTTTTTTGGGGGGAAATTTTATTTGGGCGTTTTTTTTTACGGAATGTTTACTTTCTTGCGATGTGGAAACCGCGCCTTAAAAAGGGCCAAAATTGAAAAAAAAAACGAAACAAAGGAACCAGCGAACCAAACGGGTTTGGAAAACCCAATCCTTGGTCAAAATGAACCAAAGCGGCAACCGTGACTGAAACTCATATTCATATGATTTATTAAAATTTTATATTGGAAACCATCGAAACAACTAAAGCTCTTAATACATTGTGGATAAGACAAGTGTGATAACTTCTGCATCGACGTCAAAATTATAAATAGAATGGATCACCTGATTTTTAATAGTCTATCACTGTCTCATTCTGTATCTCTTTCTATCACCCGCTGAAGATAGCCAGCCCTATGCGCCGCCATATTAAACACCCTGTCAAAACGCTGCCAAAACGCTAAAAAGTAGCCATATTGAACATCCTGTCAGGCAGTGGACGGGTAAGATATCACACTTGTTTTATCCACAATGTCTTAATATTTTACATGCATACGACACTATTATGAACCGCTCAAAATTATTAAATACATTTCACTACTGCAAAAAAAAAAACAAGTAAGGAAGGCTTAGTTAGGGTGTAACCGAACATTATATACTCAGCGTGAGCTTCAATTGTACATTTCATTTCAGATAAATTACTTTTATACATAACACGTGGAACTGCCCCTTTAAAAAAACATCTCCCCATTTCCTCTTACAATAAAACTTCATAAGTGAAATATCATTGATTCAAAACTATTTTTTGCTAAGTTATAGCTTATTATTCTAGTCTACGACCCTTTTTTACTTGTTTAATATAAAAGTGGCCGTGGTCTTTAACCGATCCCGTCCATTTTTACCAGAAATATTTTCTGCTATAAGGAAAATTTGTGTACACAATTTTATTACGATCCGTTAATTTTTCTTCGAGTTATGGCTCCCGAAGCATAGAAAATTGCTTAGTCATAAAAAGAGCGGTGCCACGCCCATTTTTTTAAATTTTAGTGTTTTCCAATTTAATGTTATAATTCAATTTAGAAAGTAAAATTCTATTGATACAAAGCTCTTTTTCCCAAAGACATAGCTTGTTTTATTCGTCCACGACCCTTTTAAAAATAATTTATACAAAAGTGGGCGTGGTCCATGACCGATTTCGTTAACTTTTCTTCAAAGCATTCATTTTCAATACCAATCTATTCTGGGTTCAGATAAGCTCGTGTACCAAATTTGGTGAAAAATATCTCAATATTTGCTCCAGTATCGTGTTAACGGACAGACGGACAGACGGACTGACGGACGGACATAGCTCAATAAAATTTTTTTTCGATCCTGATGATTTTGATATATGGAAGGCTATATCTATCTCGATTCCTTTATACCTGTACAACCAACCGTTATCCAATCAAAGTTAATATACTCTGTGTGCAAAGCACGCTGAGTATAAAAAACAAAGTTTAATAGGCAATTGCTTTTGTTTTCAATTCTTAACATCTAACTGCTTCAGATAAGATAGATTGCCCATAATTGACCAGCCTAGTTTTAATTTTACAAATGTAATTTTTATTTAGCCATTTAACTTACCTTTTTATTTGCGGTTTTATGCTGAATTTTCTTTTTACAAAAGGTTCAAAAATTTGCACAGCAGCAATATTGACTTAAAAAAATTTGAGCGAGCCTATGTATGTATGTACGTTCATAAAATCTCGCTTAGATGCGCGGCTTTGTTGTCAGATATGCCAAATTTTCAGTGTGATATTCAGCCGTATATCTCTCACTCTCACTTTGGAATTTGTCGCTGAGTTCACTTATTGTGTTTAACTTGTTGGGTTAGTTTATTTCGCATACAAATGACTATTAAAATTGTTTGATTCAAGGCTTCCCTTGCAATAATTATTATCTATGTTTTTGTTATTGTGGCTTAAATATGTTCGGCACATTAAATAATAATTTAAGCGAAATAATAAATTGCAACAATTTAAGCTGGCGCTCTTCAACAAAATATGTCTTAGGCTCAGTAAAGTTTATATGTTTGTATAAACATATGTACATATGTATTTATTTATTTATGTAATTCTATAAATTACAGATACCCCAAAACGAAAATAAGGTAGGAATCGAAAGAAAAGTATCAAAGTACACAAGCTCACTTATACAATCACAGATTATGTGCACAAAAAATGATCACGAGCGATCCGACCAAACGATCAACAGGTGTAGGTTATTCCAGCTTGGAATCGAATGAATAACTGAAGTTAAGCGTTCAACTAAAATGTGAAAAAGGCACTGAAATAATATCGCGGCGAGGATTATAATACAGTCAATTGACCAGCTTCAAGCGTTCTGTTGATGGGAGCGAAATGCAGGAGACGATAGCAATAAATGCAAACAATTGGAAATACGCAATACATACCTATGTGTGTATACCAGTGCACGGACCTTTAAAAAGAGAATGTTGGTAGACGAAAAATTAAAATAGTGGTAGAAATTGGTAGATTTTTTTCCAAGAAAACAATAGCTACACTTTATATTTGTACAAAACAATTCATATTTTATTGTAAAACAAATAAAGCACTTTTCACGGAACAAACACTTTTAAAAAAACACTAAACAAAACCAAAAAATTCATGTAAATTTGTATATACATAGCTTATGCCTATATGATAATTGCTTTTTTCCTGTATTTTGATCATTGTGAATTCATACAAGTGGCGAATGTTTGAAAAAAAACGTTCACAATAGTAAACAGCCTCGATCACCTGTTCAATCGCTGTTCGATTACTTAAATCATTTGCCAATAGTGTTTTTCAATCATTTTTGTAAACGACGGGCGTATTGAATTATTTACAAATTTTCAAATGTTTGCTTGCTAATAACTAGATTTTAGAAATTAAAATCAATATGTATGTAGTCTGATTTTCTGTATACACAATTAAAAGAAAAACGGATTTGAAACAAATGTGGGCGATTCATGGCATTTCAATTTAATACCGGCGAGCAAAAAACAAACCCTTCTTCCATTATCTGGCCATTCGCGACAGCCCTTCTCCCTGTCAACTATTATTTGACAGGTAGGTATGGCAATGGAGGAATAGAAAAATGTTTCACTTGTATGAATTCACAATGATTTTGAGCTTGAAATACTGGGGAAACTTTACCGATACGTCTAATTACAACAACAATTTTCCAATGTAGGTACCAGTATTTTTCTGCCACAAAATAACCGACTTTGGCATGTTATCGTTTACTTAAAACTTTTTTACTTTCGTTCAAAATTATTCATAAAAAATGATGAAAATAGCGCAGGAAAATATTTGCGTGCTCAACCGAAATTCAACAAACAAAAAATTGGCAGAAAAAAACAAAAGCCAACATCTAGTGCCATATGGGTGTTATTAAATAAAAGGAACAAAATCACCTTTTACAAATACAATTTTTTTATAAAATCTTATTAATTCAACTGGAGACTGAAACAAAGTCCGTCCGATACAAAACTCTTTTATTCAGGGATGTCATGGAATCCAAGTCGGTTTTGCGTTTTGTCGGAATTGCAAACCAATATTGATTTAAATTGGTGCCATAAAACAGTATTGGTTTTGTTGTTTTCGAATGTAAATAAAAGCGATGTTCGAATCAGCTGTTTAGCAGTGTTATCGGTGCACCGGCAATTTTCATGTTAATTTTTTTGGCAAAATTTTATAAAATAATTGTGTTGTGCCTCTAAACAGAAATAAACAAATTTATTGACATTAAAATGGCATCAGCAGTTGTAGCATTTATGTTATTGGAAGAAGAAAGTTGCGAGAAGGTCAAAAGCAAAATTGTGAGTGATCGGAGAACAATCCATTTGAGTTGCCAGATACAGCGTAATTAAAAATATCTCTTAATATTGGTTTCTAAATATTTATAGTGTATTTGCAGTTACATTGAATAATATCGCATAAACAAAGAGGCTTTCCGAATGGTATTGGATACCATTGAAAGACGCTTAACCCACTCGAATGTTCTGCCAGTGCTGCAACTAGATGCTACCTTACGATTGTGTCAACTGTGTCAACGATTTTAGATGATGTGCTTCGTAAAGCCCTTCGTAATATCAGGATGTTTCTCCATAAATTCAATCAAAACTGTTTTGCATTGAATTTTTATGCTTGACAGCAATTGGATTCCATGACAGCCCTGATTAATGTTTGATTGGAAATACTTGAAATTTTTAATCCATTACGCTTGGCAGTTTTTATGTCGTTCATTATAGAGAACAACCTTTCTGCGGCTGCGCTACTGTGAGGTAATATTGCTAAGGAGCACATTTATTCACTCAAATTTTCAAGCAAATTTTCTTCTAGAAGATTCTTTTCAGTTCCCAATTTTATCCATCCTTTAAGAATATCGTCGGAAAATATCTTTTCTATTTTTTCCTTATCATATATCATTAATTATCGCCATTCGTTGTTTAAGAATTTCCATGGAAGTCTTCTGAAATGGAAAAGCTTTAAGTAAGAGAACAATGGTTGTCATTTGACTAGATTGAATATTTTTTGCATCAAAATATTCCAAAAGGTGTAATTTTTCGTCTTCGAAACTGAATCGGTTCTTAACTTCCTTACAAATTCAAGTGTTGGTATATTTTGGGCTTTGATGGTAGAAGTGGTGGAAAATTAATTTGGGCTAAAAAGTTGGTAGATCTACCAATAAAGTGGTAAAGTCCGTGCACTGGTGTATATATATGTTTATGTAGATATGTATATACTATATCATTTAAACAAAAGGGGGACCCATAAGCGTATATACTCTCCACACTAGCCATACATCATCCACAATTACACTCACACACACGGCTGCCACACCATGCTTTCATTACGGACCAAAAATTATAGAAAAAAAGGACCAATAAAATAACGACCAAATATTTTTGTTTGCATACTAATAATGTTATTAACAATAATCTATATACATACATATGTATATAAAGAAGGAATTATATATGTTTGTATGAAGATTATCAGGGATGCACCTTAACGTTAAGCTAATCGTTTATCAAAAAATTTCCACCGTTTCTGTTTAAACACTTTGAAATATTATCGATAAAGAAATTATCAAGATAAATTGTATCTCGTTTTTAACCGAAACGAAAAACTTTCGTTAACGTTAAAAACGTTAACAAAAACGTGATACTTTATGTTTGAATTGTGCTGGCAATGCTATAGCCATGGTGAAGCCGTAAGGTGGTAACAGGGAGCGGACATACACACACAAACTCCATGTAATTTGTTTGTGTAATTCGTTGGTGGTAATGTCAAAAATACTCTGAGAAATGTTCGTACTGTCAAAATTCATGAGAAAAGTTGCAATCAGCTTGGCTAATGCTTTCACCTTTAATGACTCCGCCATCAATCAGCTTTGCCAGCATAGTTTGAAATTAATAATCAACATAAACGATTTGATTTCGTTTTGATAGGGCAGAAAACAAAACAAAATCATTTCGTTAATTTGACGTTCTTAACGTTAATAAACGAAACGAAATGACTTTGTTTCGTTTATTAACGTTAATTATCGTAACGAAATGATATCGGTTCGTTGGTTAAACATGCCTGAAGATTATGGACTTCGGAACCACTCCGCCGATTTTGTTCAAATTTGCAGTTTAGCTTCACAGCACAAATTCCATTCGTGGTTCAGTTTAGCTGAAATTTGGTATACAGGTAGCTCTTTACCTCGATTAGTTTTTACACTTTTTTTTGGAAAATGGACCAGGGACCGACTTGAACTGGGTGCGGGACTGGGACTGGGAATAAGGGATGTAGAAGAATAAGAAGCACTAGAGAGAAGAGAAAAGAGGGAAGAAAAAAGAGACTGAGAAAGAGTTAAGCGAAGATAAAGATAGAAGAAAGAGTAAGGCAGAGGAAGGAATGACATACGGAAAAGGGGGAGAGAAGGGGAGCGTGAGTAAAAGGTTAAAACTTCTTAAAAGTTATGCGAATAAACCAAAATTTGGGCAGAACAACATCTGCCGGGTCTGCTAGTATGCATATAAAACTTAAAGGTCTATATCGAAATAAATAATGATAACACCAGTTTAACATTGTTCGAGGTATAACATTCTTAAAACTTTTATCGACCAAATGTTGAGGACCTTTTTTTGCTTTGTTGATTGAAATAAACTCGTATTTGTATCGTAGTTCGGTTTGAACAATTGTATTTCCAATTGATTTTTTCGCCGGCAATCGTGTTGGCTCCATCAATGGAGAGTTCTATCAAATTACCATTATTAAAGTTAAATTTGTTACAATCTCCAGATCGAACTGGAGTGTCAATTGGAATGTAGTTTTTATTCGTCTTTGGGTATATACATACATTTAAGATCGGAATCCTCTACCATTTCTTTCAGTAGCATCTTCGTTTTTTTTTCGTAAACTCCACCAATTTAAGCCATCCGAAAAAATCGGTAGCCTCAACGGAAAAAAATTTAAAGCTAGCAATACCTACAACCCACCCCATAATTATTATTTTGGGACTTTTAAAATATAAATTGTCCGATAGTTATTATGTTACATAGAAAAAGTCTGGCAAAAATAAGTATATCTACAACATTTTTTTTTTTTTGTTCTTGTTGCAAAGTAATAATTTCCTTGGACTCGAAAGAAAATCTATTGAAATGAAATTATTATTTTTGGAGTTTTACAAATATTTATTATAATTATTATGTATCTGGTTTGTTTGCCTAAATTTTCTGCTATCGGAAATTTGGCTTTGTTCTGCTACAATTATAAAATTGAATAATTGTGGGAGGAAATCCATTTAAGTAAGTGGAAGATTATATGTGGGTTAATGAAAATAGATTGCAATTAACAGGCTGTTCAATCAAGCATTTGTACTTAAGTGAACAAGAGAGAAAAATATCAAAAACGTAAGAGACAAGTGGACCAAACGCAATTGAAAAGGGCCATTTTTGGCCCAAATGGAATAAAGTGGCAACCATGCTCACACACATATACCAACTTATCTTCAGCTAAGGTTTGATAAAAACTATTTGTGAAAAAATACCAACATGCCGCATTTCAATTGTGCACTACAGCTGAGTTTGAAAAAAAGATGTGATGTGTAAACATAAATGCCCAATATGCCCTAGGAAAATATTGGGTAAGCTATTTTAATTTAGCAAGAGCTTACCCAGGGATTGATGTAAAACCACAACAAAGGTAATTTTTCCAGAAACAAATAGTTCTGGCCTTTTTATATGAGCTTCTTATCGGGAACAACCGATTCCGATAAGCTATTGTTTTATTATAGATTTCATTTTGATAGTGAATTATTATCGAGTTTGTATTGAAGTTTTGAAGGTGTTTGTTTCATAACAAAGCGATGAGTTAACGTTAACAAATCGATAACAAGTTGGTAACACTCCGATAAGAAATCGATAACTTTTCGATAACAAACCAATACATTTTTCATAACAAAATCGACAACACGCCGATAACAAATTGCTAACACTCTGATAACAAATTTAAAAACTTCCGAAAATATATTGAGGTCCTTCCGATAACGAGCCGATAAAAAATCTATTTAAAAAATTTGGCTTAATTTAATTAAATTCACTTCAATTAATTCATTTTAATTAAATTTGTTTTGTTTTTATTTAATTTTATTTATTGTAATTAACCCTTAAATGCATGAGGTCAACCCTAAATATGGAGACCCAGTTTTCCCTATGTAAAACAACCCCCTGAACACGAAATGGATCACTATTTGAAAAATAATTGAGCAGTTTTCCGGAAAAAGCTGAAAATATGTGTTTTTTTATTTGTACCTTATATGGTACGCTATGCATTGTTTAGACGGTTAAGCGCCAATTAAGTAAGTAAGTATGCATTGTGAGAGAAAAAGGGTGAATATTTTTTATAGGCAAATTATATTTAAGTGTATTCAAATCAAAGGAAATACGTGTACATTAGGGCGGGTCGATTTAAAAATCGCTCATTGCTCGTATTCTAGGGATCAAAATAAGAAACTTTGCCGAAGGAACCATACCTCTAAAACGAATTCTGATGTCCCCCCTTTGGGTCGAACTTTTGGGTAGGGGCAATTTCAATTCTACCTGCTGTGTCTTATGGTGGATTAAAAAAAACAACACAAGCAATTGTGTCACAGTGATACATTCATTCATTTTTTAAAACGGTTGAATAAAAAACCCACACAACTAAGTTTACGACATGCAAATGCATCACAGTGATGCCTTGGTTTTAAAAGGGGGTTGTAAAAACGCTAATTTCTAATAATTTTTTTTAATTTCTTTTCTATTACTAAGTTAAAGCTTTTTTTCATTTACATATGTTCTGACTAAATAAATTTCTAAAGAGAAAAATAAACTCCAAAAAGAAAAAAACATAGGCATTTCAAAGTGGGATTTTTCAAAATTTGCCCATACGACCCAAAGGGGGGGACATCAGAATTCGTTTTAGAGGTATGGTTCCTTCGGCAAAGTTTCTTATTTTGATCCCTAGAATATGATTTTCACAGAGCAATGGGCGATTTTTTTGCCTCCCCACAAATCGACCCGGCCTAGTGTACATATTTACATAAATAAAGTCAATTAGTGAAAATACTTTATAAATATAATTCGTATAATTATTTTTTTTATTTTTTATGATAAGCAACAAAACAATAACGTTTATCATTCAAACAGAGATGTACGTTACACTTTTCACATTTGAATATTGATCGATTGTGCACGTTCTTATCACCAACATTACACGTCTCATTTTTGCATCTGGCACGACCTTCTACTACGGGATAATGATGGATGCCATGGAAACGTAAATTTTGTGGGGGTCCACGTTCATCTTGCGCACGAGAGGCTATTGGGTGTACACCAGACCGGTTTTGGTGTGTTCCCATATTCGTCAGCACGTAACATATATCCAGCCGGAACGCCTTTTGAGTCATTGGAGCACTAGGATTTGATCTTTTAAAAAGTAGCCAAGCATTTACCATGCATATATCCAATAGGTGCTAAAATATTCTAAGATACCATTTTCGGCTTTTCAACACAATTTTTAACCGACCAAGGTGGGAATCCATAAGATCCACACCTCTCATATCCATATTGTACTCTTTAATTATTTGGTGGCAAGAGATAGTAATCACTTTCTTCTCTTTCTTATCCCACCGCTGTATAGTCTGATCTACAACATTATCAATATGTGGATTTAACACCGGTTTCATCCCAACGAAAGTGGAAACAAGGTTAACTACCCGATTATCCTTCCATGATATAGATGTTATCAGTATACCATGTATTGTGGTTAAGAACTCTGCTGATACTCTTCGATTCGTTTTTATCATATCCTTTGTCTCTGGAAGCTTGCAATTTTTGATCCTATTTCGGTTGATGGTCCCAATACAGTATATACGTTGGGTTCGTAAATAAATCAATAACGGTATGGGGGTATAATAATGATCCATGTAAATGATATAATTTTGGAAACGGGGAACCCCACGAGTCATGCGCACAACAATATTAGCCGAGGCCTTCAAATCTTGTTCTCCAGGTAGTAAACATTGAGTTTCGCCAGTATAAATTTCAAACTTGTACATAAAACCAGATACGTCACAAAGGGCAAAGAACTTGAACCCCCTTAGGTTTGTTGGGGAGATATTGCTTCATAAAATGACTAGCTTTGGTTGAGCACATCTGTTCGTCTATTGAAAGACGAGAATGCATATAAATAGATTGAAAACGTTCATTGAGATAATTTAGTACAGGTCTCAATTTATACAAACCATCAGGATTTTCCTCGTCGTATGCAGAGTTGTTGTTCATGTGAAGGTATTCCTTTATCTTCTCATACCTGTTTACTGTCATCACGTTCCGTACAGCATCAACTCCATTTTGCTTATTCCAATAATCTCTAACACAAGGTAGTTTGTGATAGGACATATAATATGTAATGCCGATAAATTTTCCGAATTCGAAGATGTCAAAAAAAAAAGTTTGGTTTTTTTCTACCTTTGCGTAGGTAATGGTCTCGTTTACTATAATTTCCATTAATTCATCAGTAATAAAGTATTTAAAGGAACCATATGGAGTGGAGACTCCTCTGTTTGATATGGTTTTAAGACTGAACCTCCAAGGAAGCAGATTTGATCTTGACTTAATTGTAAATTACCTTTTCTCCAGCGGGCTCTTTCAAAATCTGTTGACGTAATATCAATAACAATATCTTGGTGTTTAGCCTCTTGTGAAGAAGTGCTTTCAAGTGTCACTGGTGTAGATAAGGCTGACCTTCCTTTTTTTGGAGGCGACGAGGGTTCTTGACGCACTATAGATAAATCTACTGGTAAGGGTTCATTGTTTGGAATAGTGACATTAGAGGTTTCAAGCATTGAAACGTTCGCATCGTCATCGTTCATTTTTTTTTAAATGACTCACTAATCGAATCTTCATCCAACAATTCATAGTCGGCTTGATTTCTAATTCGCTTTGGTCCTGGTGTTTCAACCATTAGATCATCGAATGCATCTTCGGGCTCATCTTCATCAAAAGACACATTTCCATTTTTGGGTATATCTGATCCTACCTGATCTTCGAAATCATCACATAGCATATCTGCTACTTCATCTGCAATATACCTCTTTCCGCCAATTATATATTCATACATGACTGAAATAAAAATACTTACAAAGTGCAATTTTTTATTTGGCTTAGATGCATGATAGGATAGGAAGCTATTATGGAGTGACCATATAGTAGAGCGATGCAAGAAGGCAGCAGCAGCGCTGTTCACCTGCAAGAGGGCAATTGGCACCTCCTAGGGATTCTCCCCCAAGGTGACATACTGGATTTATACAGCCATTGTGCGCCCGATTCTTCTTTATGGTGCCTTGCTCTGGTGGCCTGCACTAGCTAAAACTACCTATCTTAAGACGCTTCAAAAGGTGCAACGGAGTTCAGAGCTCTGCATCACCGGGGCTCTCGGCTCCACTCCATCTGAAGCACTCAACACAATGCTATACCTTCCACCTCTTGACCTGGTGGCGAAGGAAATAGCGGTCATCGCCGCTCTACGCATAAGGGAAACAGGTCTCTGGTCAAATGGATCTAGTGGACCGCAACAATCCTGGGCACGAGCGCCCCAGTCCCAATACCGGTGCGCACTGACCACTGCACGCCAAAAAACGTCTTCGTTAAAAATTATAGTATATATATACCATCGCGACAGGACTGGAATACCAGACAACATACGGTACCGGGTGCCATCAACATATTCACGGATGGTTCTAAGCTTGCCGGGAAGGTGGGAGCAGGCCTCTTTTTGCCGGATCTGGGTCTAGAGGTCTCTTTTCGCCTACCAGATTACTGTAGTGTTTACCAAGCGGAAATGCTGGCGATACACAGGGCTGTGAACCATCCAGGGTCTATGCCTAAGGATGGTAAACGGATGTTTATTTTCTCAGACAGCCAGGCCGCCTTAAAGGCCCTGGACTCATTCGTCGACAACACATAGTCGGTCACTGAATGCCGCAGATCTCTTAACGAAATGGCTCAGCACTTCAGTATCAGTCTTATATGGGTACCTGGGCACAGGGATATCGAAGGCAATTGCAGAGCAGAGGAGCTGGCCAGAAGAGGCACCACCGACGATATCCTTCCGGGAAATGATTCGGTAGGCATACCCATGGCCACTTTCAGGCTTCGTGTGAACACAAGCACTATAAGAATCGCAAATGGACTATGGTCAGCCATATCATCGTGTGAGACAGCCAGGCAAACCTGGCCCTAATATGACAAGGGGCGCACAGAAGCGCTTCTGATTTTAAACAAATCAGTTCTATCGTCCCTGATAAGGGTTCTAACAGGGCATTGCTTAATAGGCACGCATGATGCTAGAATGGGGGTAACGACCTTCGACTATTGTCGCAGCTGCAGATGTACAGAAGAGGAAGAGAGCGTCCAGCACCTTCTCTGTCACTGTCCAGCGCTTAGTAGGCGTAGGATAGCTATCCTTGGTAAACCTTTTCTACATGACCTCGCTGAGGTCTCTTGCTATGAAGTAAAGGCTCTGGCAAAATTTATAATTTCCACGAGGTGGTTTGACCCGCTTTAGGCAGAGTGACCATATAGGGTATTACAATGGGCCCATTGGTGGCCTAAGTAGTGAGCTGTTACCATAGTGTTCAGCTCAGCCCTTGCAACCTAACCTAACCTAACCTAGATGCATGAAGTACCATATATGGTACATACGCAAAAAAGCCAATAAACTATAAATACCGTTACATTTGATTATATTTTATTTTAGTTCGCTAAAATAGACAATAATGTACTTACCTGGTATATTTATTTAACACAAAATAACACAAAATATATTTTATTGAGGTATAAAATTTCCAATTTGATTTTGTTGCAAAATTCACATCCTTTTGTCACGTCTGCTCACCGACAACTAACTATAAATTTTTGAAGGCTGTGAAATATTTACAAAAAAAGATAGATTTTTTAGTTCCAATATAGATTAAATGAAAAAAGGAGTACATATTGTTACGAATATTAAACTAAGGGGTGCTGCTATCTCTAAGCCGATGCTAAGCAGTGACGCGAATTCACATCAATAATTCAATCATTATGTATCTACATAAACGAAACAATAATTGCGTCTACACATATGTACCATGTACATATACGAACAGCGGAGAGTCAATCCACAAACACATGCATATATCTGAGATACTCCTATAAGTATGCAATGAGAAAAGCTATAAAATTGTGCAATTGTAGTTACAGCTGAGAAGTTTGAGAGCTAATGGCAACTAGTAGATTCTGGAAGCGCCTAGAAGATGCAACCTTGAAATCAGACAGTATATAAGGCAACAAGTGTAGAGGCGCTGGAATTCAGTATTATTTTGCAATAGCAGTATTATTTTGAAAGTCAGTTTCATTTAATCTACCAGTTTGGTTATTAAGCCAGCTAGTTGCAAAGTATAAGTGTTATTGTGAAGTACTTTAATAAAGGCCATTTTTCCATTATTCAATATTGGAGTTATTTATTCAACAGTTTAGCGATACGAACGTGGGCAGAAGATTGCAAATAAGAGGATTTGCAGTAAATTCGTTACAATTGGTGTCAGAAGCGGAATTGTTGAATAAATTCCGAAGATTGGGAATACAACTTGGTCATGGCAAAGTTCAGTGAATTGAAGATCCAGCAACTGAAAAAGGAGTTGGAGAACCGTGGATTAAATACAACCGGCAATAAGATCGAACTTCAAGCACGGCTACGAGAGGTAATGGAGTCGCAAGGAATTGATGTGGACGAGTTTGTCTTTTATCCTGATGGGGACGAAACAAAAACAAAAATTGAAGAGAAAAACGAAACATCGCAGACGGTTACCAGGATAGACTTGAACATGATATTGGCTGCAATATCTGCACTAACATCGACAGTAGCATCAATGTCGTCGCAATTGGCATCCCAACTGGAAGCGCAAGAGGCACGTATAACAGAAATGACATCGCAAATATCCACCAACATGTCATCTCAGCTGGAATCGCAGGAGACACGCATAAGATCGAAGATTGAAGCACAAGAAACGCGTATGTCAGAAATGTTGACACAGATTACATCCAAGATGGAAACACAGCTCGAACAACAGAAGACATATATCGCATCCCAACTGGAATCACAGGAGGCACGTATTTCAGAAATGACGTCGCAAGTGTCATCTCAACTGGAATACCAAAAGACATACATATATGGCATCTCAATTGGAAGCGCAAGAGGCACGTATATCTGAAATGTCGGCAGAAATTTTGGAACAGGTATCATCAAAACTGGAAGCGCAGGATGCAAAAATGGCAGATGATTTAAAAGGTCGTATGGAGCAGTTGCAACTAAATCGCCCAGTTATTTCAGCAAGCAATACGAAGGTAAAAACACCATCCTTTGACGGTTCTGTTCCTTTCCAGGTCTTTAAGCTACAGTTTGAGAAGACCGCAGCAGTTAACAACTGGAATGCTGAAGATAAAGTTGCTGCACTGTTCATGGCGTTGAAAGGGCCTGCAGCTGAGATTTTACAAACCATTCCAGAGGGCGAACGGAACTGATATGAAGCATTGATGGGCGCTCTAGAGAGACGATACGGAACTGAGCATAGGAGACAGATATACCAAATGGAGTTGCTGAACCGCTTCCAGAGGCCTGGTGAAACATTGCAAGAGTTTGCGTCGGATATTGAAAGGATAGCGCATTTAGCGAATTCGGACGCACCCGTGGAATACACTGAACGGGTAAAGATTCAGAGCTTTATAAATGGCATACGGGACGTCGAAACAAAGCGAGCTACATACGCAAACCCAAAACCTACATTCGCAGAAACGGTATCCCATGCACTGACTCAAGAAACGGCATTGCTTCTGTGTAAGCCAGTTTACAAAGCACGCCGTGTGGAGGTAGAAAGGCCAGAGTGGGTAGACGCAATATTGGAGGCGCTGAAAGGATCGCAAAAGCAGAGTGAAAAAGTTATCAAATGTTTCAAATGCGGGAAGTCCGGTCACATTGCCCGTCATTGCGATCTTGGTCCTAGTAGTTCCAACAATGTGGGTTTGCGTAAACGCAAAACTGGAGGAGATGAACAAGAGCGAGTAAAAGGTAGAGATCGAGAGCTAGATCCAGCTATTGAATGCCCTGTGATATCTGTGTTGCAAATTGGTAGAAAATCGAGCAGTCTTACCATCAGAGGGAATGTGGATGGCAAAGAACATGTACTGACTGTAGATACGGGCGCATCTCATTCCTTGATCCGATCTGACTTGGTCAACAGGAGAGTAAAACCGTTACCTGGAGCGAGGTTGCGTACGGTCACTGGCGAGTAGACCCAGGTCCGGGGAGAAGTGATCTGTGAATTCTTATTGGGAAGGTCATGGTTTTACACAAATTCGTTGTGGCGGAGATTGTTGATGGAGTTATATTGGGAGTGGACTTCTTGGTTGACCATGACATCAGGATCGATATGCGGAGAAAAATTATGTGCTATAAGAACCAGGACATACCATTTAACTTTAGTTTGGAAAAAGGGTTCAGCAGTAATCGGGTACTGGTGGAGAAGACTCGACAAAGGCCACGAAATTCAAAGGTAAAGGTTGATGGAACAAATGGGCCAAATAAAGCGAAATCAAAATTACCTGCGAGAAAAACACTGGCATTGACAAACCCTAATGGACGCTCTAAAACGACTGAAAGAATTTTCCAGAAAGAATGCAAGGGTGGTTTCAAGCCAGCGCGTACTACTGTTGTGAAATGTCAAGACGACACTGATGATGCAAAGTCAATCCGTCAAGATCAAGCTCTGCGAAGTAGTTCTTCATTGGCCAAGCAACAGAGTGCGAGGGAACGATCCAGGATAATGAATAGTAAGATGAAATACAGGTACGACAAGGAATATAATTTGGAAGGGTTCCAGGAGGGAGATCTGGTACTGCTATACAACCCTCACCGGCGTAAAGGTGTTCCAGCCAAGTATCGGTGCAGTTGGGAAGGCCCGTACAGAGTTGTGAAGACGATCAGTGATGTCGTCTACCGCATACAAGCAATTGGGAAATCACGAAATAGAAGAGTGGTACATTTGGCGATGCTAGCAGCGTTTAGATCGAGAAATTTGTCTGATCGGGACGATCAGACTGAGGCGGAGGGCAGTGTTACGAAGATTAGCAAAACTAAGGGGTGCTGCTATCTCTAAGCAGATGCTAAGCAGTGACGCGAATTCACATCAATAATTCAATCATTATGTATTTACATAAACGAAACAATAATTGCGTCTACACATATGTACCATGTACGTATACGAACAGCGGAGAGTCAATCCACAAACACATGCATATATCTGAGATACTCCTATAAGTATGCAATGAGAAAAGCTATAAAATTGTTCAATTGTAGTTACAGCTGAGAAGTTTGAGAGCTAATGGCAACTAGTAGATTCTGGAAGCGCCTAGAAGATGCAACCTTGAAATCAGACAGTATATAAGGCAACAAGTGTAGAGGCGCTGGAATTCAGTTTGATTTGAGTTGTCAAGCAGTTTCGATTAAGACGATATCTAGCGAGCAATAGCAGTATTATTTTGAAAGTCAGTTTCATTTAATCTATCAGTTTGGTTATTAAGCCAGCTAGTTGCAAAGTATAAGTGTTATTGTGAAGTATTTTAATAAAGGCCATTTTTCCATTATTCAATGTTGGAGTTATTTATTCAACAGTTTAGCGATACGAACGTGGGCAGAAGATTGCAAATAAGAGGATTTGCAGTAAATTCGTTACAATATTAATTTTAAGGAGATATGATGAAGTAAAAGGGCGTACCTTATATGGTACGCTATGCATTTAACGGTTAAGTTTGACTAAATTTTATTTTATTTCATTTAATATTATTTTATTAAATTTTAATTTTGTTAATTCATTGAATACTTAATTATTTTTAATTTTAATCTAATTTTTAGATTTTATTTTATTATTTTTTTATCTTTTTATTTAATTAGGTTTTTGTTATATTGATTAGTTTTCTTTCTTTCTTCTTTTTTTAATTATTTCCTTTTTTTCTTTGTGCAATTATTATTTCATATAAATTAAACCAAATATGATACAACCAACAAAACCCTAAAAATGAACAAATTTCTACCTAAACCTAATTACTAAACCTTTGGTTTTGTAAACGCTGTTCGTATCAGTAATAAAAACCATGAATTTGCTCATTAGGGTGGCCCTTCGTTGTATGGAGGGGGAAAAAAGTGTTTGGATTCTTGATCTCACCCCCTAAAAATATGCGAATAGCTCAAAAACGAATATATACAAAGTTTTAGGCCAATCAAAAAAGATTTAGAGGTGGCGCAAAGGGCTTGAAATCCTGAAAAAATACGCATTTTTACAATTTCGTCTTTCAGGCTTCCATATTTCTAAACCCTACGAAAATTTACTGCTTTTCCATACCGTAATAAGATCTGCATTTTCTTACTTTATTAAAATGGCCACAATCTTCAAAATCGGTCGATCAATAATAGAGTTACAGGGCAAAATATATATTGCTTTCGATAAACAAATATGAAAAGTAAATTAAGTCTGTGCAAATGTGTTTATCAGTGAATCGTGGTATTCGGGTAAAAAATGCTCAAATGAAAATACATATATATTTTAAAATTGCAAACAACTACAAAAAATTTCTTTGACGTTTTCTTATTAAAACTATACTGCTCTTGAATAAACAAATTTTTAATAGTTGTTTTTTTTAAATAGATAAATTGCGGCACTTTGCATTGGGATGGAAAACCACTTCCAGAAATAACAGGTCGTGAAAAGGTTTAACGACTTCCAGTTGTTGTTAATTACAGGAATGGCGAACAGTTAATAGGAGCTCCAAAATTATATGCTGCAACAGGCTCGGAAATAGCTGGTACGTTATATGAACTGTTATTTGAATGGGATATGAAGGATGATATTGTGGCCTGTTGATTTTATACGACGGGTTAACACGGGCGTTATAAAAGGAGCTGTAACGTTATTAGAAAAAAAAACTTGAGCGAAAACTTTTGTATCTACCTTGTTGTCAACATATTTATGAAGTTTTGCTGAGAGTTATTTTCGAGTAAATACTAGTAAGGACGTTCAGTTATTTCGGCGATTTCAAGAAAATTGGAGAAACATCGACAAAAATAGTTTTAGAAATTTGCTATAAAATAACGAATTGAAATTACTTTTAAGCGATAGCAAAGATACTATTCTAAATTTCTCTAAGGAAGAGTTGAAAAAGAAAATAGTAAGAGATGACTACAGGGAATTATTGGAATTAACGTCTATATGTCTAGGAGCAAGTGATGGCGTACAGTTTCGTGTACCAAGGTCCACTCATGCTCGGTGGATGTCAAGGCATTGTAGTGCGTAAAAATCTATTTATTTCGTGAACAGTTTAAAGTATGAAGAGAATTCGATATCAAGTATATCCGCGTTTATTATACAATTCGATGTTAAGCTTTGGTTTAACTATACCAATCCTCATAGAGCACCTCTTCAAGACTTATTTTGTATTAAAGAAATTTATAAATACTGAAATGTTAATAAAAAAAATATCTAACACTGCAATAAAAAAGTTTTGTAACCACCTATGGTACTTGTCTGAAGAATGTATTGCATTGGCATAGTTCGATGATGACGTCTCTTGTACCATGAAGAAAAATATTGTGGATAAAATCTAAAGCATAGACAACTGCGACAAGGAAACAGAAAATTTAAAGAGGTTACACTTAAGGCCCAGTGAAGTCAAGAAATTCATATAAAAAGAACTACACGATTTTGTACCAGGAAATACCATTGATTTTTTTGTCGGTTTGGGATATCATCTCAATTTCTGGAGGTACATCCACTATACTGTGGGGGATACAAAAACCTATAAAAAAGCTAAGGATACTGTTATAAACATAAAAGTAGTTAAAAAATAGCAGAACGGGGAGTAAAACTTATAGAAGAATATAATAGAATACTTACAAATGACGAACAAGAAAAACAATATTTATTACAAATTGTAACTGATTACAAAAAACAATTTGATTCACATAATAAATCATCATTAATTAGATCCTAGGAAATAATATCATATTATATACGTGTCAGCTAAAGTTTCACAAGATATATGTATGTTTTAAAAATGTATTTTGAAAAAAGTTTATAATAAAAAAATTTGAAACAAACTCATTTACGTATACTCATTATATACACATTTTGAAGTAATAACACCGTGTTTATTATTATTTGACCACTTTTTGTTGTTTTAGATTTATTTGAAAGTCAAATATCTCTAGAACTTACTAATAACACGATAAATTACGTTTCGCCCATAACAAATGAAGTAGGGTTGGCCAAATTTAAGAAATTTGTAAAAATTCGTAATTTTTCAGGACTTCAAGCTCTTTGCGCCACCTCTAACCCTTTTTTGATTGACCCAAAACTTCGTATATTCTAGTTTTTAGGCTATTCTCATATTTCTAGGGGGTGAGATCGAGAATCGGAACACTTTGGAAAATAAGGGCCACCCTATTGCTCATATGAGCCATAATCAGTGGCGGTTCCATTGGGGGGAACTCGCAGCATTTGTCGTGAAGAGTTGGTGAAATATTATCATACTCACTGGGTGCTTCATAGCTGCGACCGCTTAAGAGGGCAGCACTCTCTAAACGTTGGTTATCAGGTCGCGCTTTTCGTTCGAAACTTGGCCGGGGCTTAAACCTTGTGTCTTTCGGGGAAATTTGGGTAACATTTTCAGTGTTCCTTATGTTCAGTAGGAATAAGGTCCACCTAGTGACTAGAGTGGCAGCGTTGTAGCTCTATACATCTGTTAATGCTAACAGTTGAGGTAGATATGACAATATTTCGGGAAAGTTGATCGCCCTCAATCTATAAATTAATATATGAAATTGCTTTACCTACGTAGTTTAGGTAAGCCAAGAGCAGGCATTTTAATCAAAAAAGGTATAAATGCTTTCTTATGTTCAAATTACAGCACAGCAGACCCAACAGTGGTAAAGCTAGAGGGCGTATCCAACCAGGCCATCTACGTGGTCTCGGCCTACATGGCCCATGAGAGGATGGCCCCACCTCCAGAGCTGGCACACTTTATAAATAATAGCGGCGGGTGCAGCATAATTATAGGCTGCGACACCAATGCAAGAAACACGATATGGGGCAGCTCCTCAACCAACGAGAGAGGTGAGTCCCTTCTACACTTTATTCTTAATTCTAACCTCAGTATTTGCAACAGCGGCCACAAGCCCACTTTTATATTCCCTGGTTCAGACAGGTTTCAGGGTTGGGAGGAAGTTCTTCTTACTTTGAAAACCGACGAGGACCCGGCGCTAGTGGAAAACTGGAGAGTGTCAGACAAAGCCCCTCTCTCGGACCACCGCTGGATCTTCTTCGACATCAAATTCGGATCTGGCCAGACTCACCGCTACAGAAACCCAAGAAGAACAAAGTGGGATAAATTTGTAAGGCTATCTACGCCAGCTTTAGAAATAAGCGAACCTAACATAAACTGCTCGCAAGAGCTCGATGAGCTAGTCGGCAAGGTAGAGCTCGCGTTAACTACCTCTTACAACAAGTGCACCCCATTTAGTATTCGTAAAAAGAAGTCCCCACCCTGGTGGAGCGGAGACCTTAGGAAACTTAGAACGACAGTACGGAAGGCATTTAAAGAGTGCCTCATAACCAAGGAGTGGCAGCCATATAGGGAGGCTCTCAAAGCATACAAAAAAGCTATAAGGGTAGCGAAGGCTGTGTCCTGGTAATCCTTCTGCTCCTCAATAGAGAACACTCGTGAGTCCTCCAGACTGAGTAAAATTCTGTCCAAAGAACATCACAACAATCACCTCGTAAGAAGTGAGGCAGGCCTATGGACAAACTCAGCAGAGGACTCCCTGGGCACACTCATCAACACTCACTTCCCTGGATGCGATCTAGCACCAGTAAAAGAATCTCTCTGCAGGGACTCTCAGCCCTCAGAAGGCTTACTGGACAGGATAATAGACAGCGAAAAGATCAGATTTGCCATAAACGGCTTCTCTCCATTCAAATCGCCCGGTCTTGATGGCATTATCCCGGTAATGCTACAAAAGCTAGGTGATCCAATGATTCTCTGGCTGGAAGTGGTATACAGAGCGAGTATCGCCCTGACCTATATCCGACAAAGCTGGAGAAAAACAAAAGTAATCTTTCTGCCAAAAGCGGGCAGACGCACACACGAAAATGTCAAAGACTACAGACCAATAAGCCTCACATTCTTCATGCTCAAGGTCCTTGAGAGGCTTCTATATATATATATTAGATCAATAATAACAGGATCAAACCTGTCAAAGGCACAGCACGCCTACATGAAGGGAAGATCTACGGAGACCGCCCTCCATGAGTTAACGGGCTTGTGGAAAAATCACTACACTACAAACAATTCACACTAGCAGCTTTCCTAGATATAGAAGGCGTCTTCAACAACATCGAAACCGGCACAATTGTGACGCCCTGCAAAGGGCCGGAGTTGACAACCACATTTGTGGATGGACTCAATCAATGCTGGAAAACAGAACCATACAAGCGGATATGGGCTCAGTGACAATGACCCGCAAAGTTGGTAGAGGTACACCGCAGGGCGGGGTCCTCTCGCCACTACTCTGGGTCATTGCACTGAACGAGATACTACTCGAAACCGACAAGAATGGTGTTAAGGCAGTAGCATACGCAGACGACGTGGTCATTGCAGTCTCGGGGGCTTTCCATCCACGCTAAGCGACATCCTTCAGGGGCGCTAAGCAGGCTACATACCTGGGCGACATCGTGCGGCCTCAACATCAACCCTAGCAAAACAGAACTGATACTGTTCAGTAACAGAACGAAAATACCAACATTTCGACTGTCCTCACTAGATGGTACGGAACTCTCGCTCTCAACTAGAGTTAAGTACCAAGGCGTCGTAATAGACAACAAGTTAAATTGGAAAACCAATATCGAAAAAAGGGCAGAGGAGGCGTATATCGCATACTACTCGTGCAAGAGAATAGTCAGCAGAAATTGGAGGCTAAAGCCAAAACTCGTGATGTGGCTCTATACGGCGGTCATAAGGCCTATCCTGACGTACGGAGCCATAGCATGGTGGCCTGCCCTGAACAAGCAATACAACACTAAAAAACTAGACAAAATACAAAGGGCAGCATGCGCAGGGGTAACAGGTGCACTTAGATCGTGCCCGACGGACGCAATAAATGTTATACTTAACCCTTTACGGCGCCTTGTTGCATTTCTGCAACATACCATTTAAATCCAAATCAAAATATATGACACGACGGTAGATCACATTTGCTCTGTATTGTAGTTTAGCAACAAAGCATTCTAACGGTAAAATGACAGAATGGTTGACCACATGGAATTGTTTTCATTTTTCTTGCATTTAAGAGACGTGCGTGTACAAATCAGTTTCGAGCTCCTATAATACATTTACGATAAGTGATTTATTTGTAAAAAAATAATATTTTGCAATTAAAATTAGTTACAGGAAAAGGTAAGAGAATATATTTTGACAATCAGTAACATTTTCTTAGCAAAGTCGTGTTTTTTATATATTTATCTACTTATTTTTCTTTGTTGCATATATGCAACACCGCGCTTTGTGGTTGACATTTTTAGTGCTATATTCAAATTCAAAGGTTTTTGTTGAGGATCAAAATGAAACGTGGTCAGCATAATTTGACTACCAAGGAATTGGAAAAGATATTAGATGAATGGGCAGACAGTGAGGATGGCCTTGATTTTTCTGATGATGACGATATTACTGATCCGACGTATAATATCGAACCTAATTATCATGACACTTCTGAGGAGGAACTAAACTTACCACTTGATTTGGAAAATGATGTTCCGGGTACTACCACTCTATCAAAATCCGCTGAAACCATTTCTGCTGCAACACATTTAAATTCGGCCTCCGCTGTGCTAAGCAATATACCCGAGGCACCTCAGGGGACCTCTAATCGAATACTTAGGAGCAATATTACATGGAAATCCAAAAACCTGAACTTGAATGCCGATCAACTATGTTTTCGTGGATCCGATAAGCTACCGCCGGAGATACTTTGCTTGGATACTCCATTTGAGGTTTTTTCCCGTCTCTTTACTGATGATATTATCAATCTAATCAAGGATCAGAGTAATTTATACTCCGTGCAGAGAGATTCTAGTAAGCCGGTAAATGTAACTGCTCAAGAAATACGTCAATTTATTGGCATCGTATATTATATGTCGATTGTAAGTATGCCAAAAGTAAAAATGTATTGGTCTGAAAATATTAGCTTCGAGCCGATAAGAGAGACAATGACATCAAAACGATTTGAATTACTTCGGCAGTTATTACACTTCAACGACAATAGTAAAATGGTCCCATATGAACAAATGGGTTCTTATCGATTGTACAAAATCCGGCCATTGATAGATGCACTAAATAATAATTTCAAAAAGGTTCCATTTGAAGAGCATTTGTCTGTAGATGAACAAATTTTTTCAACAAAAGCGCGCAATGCTTTGAAACAGTATTTACCCGATAAGCCCCATAAATGGGGATTTAAAATGTTTGTTATATGTGGTGTATCTGGGTATGGATATAAATTCGAAATGTATAGTGGAAAGGAAAACATATGTACATCCGGCGAGCCTGATTTAGGAGCATCATCCAATGTAGTTGTACGCCTTGTCCGCGATGTACCCATCAATGAGAACTACAGGTTATTTTTCGATAATTATTACACCTCTATCCCGCTTATTGAATATTTGTCGAAGCGAGGAGTTTTGGCTCTAGGAACAATAAGAAAAAACCGTATTCCCAACTGCAAGCTGCCTGATGATAAAGTTTTAAAAAAAGAACCCCGCGGAAAGTCAATAGAATACGTGGGAAACTGCAATGGAGTTGACGTAGCTGTCGTAGCTTGGAGAGATAATAAAATTGTTACTCTGGCATCAAATTTTGCTGGAGAGCACCCAGCATCTATAGTACGAAGGTGGGATAAGTCAGCAAAACAATATGTGTCTATTGAACGTCCTTTTGTCGTAGCAGAATATAATCGGCATGTGAGGGGTGTTGACCTTTTAGACTCTGTTATGGGTCACTACAAAATTAAACTACGTAGTAAACATTGGTTTATACGAGTTTTTTACCACTTCCTGGACGTTGCAATGTGTAATTCTTGGTTTTTATACCGGAGAATTATTACTGAAAAAGCTAGTACCAGTAAAGTCCTAAACTCTGCGGAATTCAGAGTAGCTATAGCAGAGACGCTATGCAAATATCAGACAGTTAACCGTTTGAAACGTAAAAGTGATGTTGAATGTCTCATTGAAAATAAAAAGAAGAAAGGCCCGGCTCAACACGTTCCCCCGAAAGATGTGAGGTTGGACCAATACGGAAACTGGCAGGTTTTGATGGATAAGCGAATGAGGTGCAAATTTCCTGGCTGCAAAGGTTTTACACAACCAAGCTGTGAAAAATGCGGAGTATGTTTGTGTTATAATAAACAAAATAACCACACATCTTGAGTTGGATTTTATTCATGTAGCACTATTGCAGCCATGTTGCATTTCTGCAACAAACAGTTTTTTGCGAAAAATTAATAAAAAATTTAAAAAAATTTATTTTTATTGTTGATTTTATTAATAACAGGGTATTTACTAGTTAGTAAATATAAATTTAATAAAATTTGAAACCTGGCGCCGTAAAGGGTTAACCTGCTGCCACTGGCCCTTCACACCAGATATACAGCGATCAGCACAGCCATCAGGCTAAGGGCTCGCCGATGTGGATTCGACAATAGATTACCTCTCAAAAACACTGATCTTCGACAGAAATTACAAGATGCAGATACCCTCTAGAACGGATTGGTCGGCCGACAAAGTTGGCAGGGACCTCACTCAACACTGACGGATCCAAAATGGACTGCGGCGTCGGGGCAGGTGTCTTCTCCAACCAACTAAATGTCGCAATCCCCATCCGCCTTCCAAACACAGCCAGCATCTTCCAAGCAGAGCTGCAAGGAATAGAGAGGGCCTGCATCTTCCTGCTGCAGAACCGGATAGACGGTGAGGTAGTCATATACTCCGACAGTCAAGCGGCGCTAAAAGCGCTAGAATCACCGTACACATCCTCAAAAGCCGTCGACAACTGTAAGAGGGTGCTACGTGAAGCAGCTAACCAGGCAGCTATCACACTCAGCTGGGTACCCGGCCACAGGAACATTGACGGCAGCGAAAAATCGGATGAAATAGCAAAGGCGGGAGCATCGTTAGACATCAGAGAAGCAGTCGCGGTGCATCGACCACTCACATCAATTAAAAGAGACATTCTCACCTATCTTAGGAAAATAGCAATCCGTGATTGATACTCTACGGAGACCTGTAGAACCACCAAACTAATCTGTCTAGAGTACAACCAGAAAAGAACCGATGATCTACTAAATAGGTCTAGGCAGGAAATACACAGAATCATGGCCACTAATTACAGGGCACTGGCCATTTGGCCCGCATGCGAGTAGAATGGGTATCCCCTACAATGAGAGGTGTAGGAGCTGTAGACAGGAGGGTGCCGAGGAATCGGTTACCCACTTCCTCTGCGAGTGCCCAGCAACTATGTGTTTCCCGACTTAAGGGCGGTGTCAAACTGCCGCATCAAGGACATCAGTAAGTTTATAGTGGTATAAGTAGAAGTGGTTTGAGTAAAGCAACACGCACGGTACATCAGCCAACACATAATTGGTTCCAGGAGAAAGTGCATAAAAATGGCGCCTACAGCGCTACTTGGGCCCGGCTCCATAGCCGGGCAGCACAGCAACCAACCAACCAACCAACGTAGTTTAAGAACAATAAACCTCTTTTCATAGCCTGATATGTATGAGGGAAAAAATCGGCAGACCTAAAGATCGCGACTTTGTAAGTATTTCATAGAAAGTGCGCGTGGTAATCAGTCCAATTTGTGATTCTTATAAAGCGCAATTCTTTTTTGAAAATGAGAGATGGGTAACAAGTTTCATCACTATATTGTCGGTGTCCTCGAGGTCAATGTAAAGATTTTTTAAATGATACCGTAGAATGCTTTGCCCCGCCCGTTTTTTTTTTTTTTTAAATAGTCAATTTCGAAATTAAAGTCATCCTTACAGAGTTGTTCCTAGAAAGTTTTAACTTTGTAGCTGTATAAATAATAGATGTTTTTTTTCCAAGCGAGCTTGAAAAAAACGCTTCAACTAGCTAAACAGTTTAATTATGGCAAAACCATACAGGTGGTGGAAGTTTATCGGTTAACTGTTACTTTTTTTAGCTGCTATGACATTTCTACTTCTAGCGCAGTATGTTTTTGACACTCAACCAGCGAATTACAAAAACAAAATACATGAAATGCGTGTGTTTGTTTGTATGTATGTCACCCTGCCGCCACGCTGTTATTTTGTTATTTTTGTTTATCTGCATATTCGTATGTTCAATTCATTCGCTCGTTCACAATAGTGCCTATTTTTGAATATGCATCACTATCAGGCATGCTTAACCAACGAACCGATATCGTTTCGTTACGATAATTAACGTTAATAAACGAAACAAAGTCATTTCGTTTCGTTTAATAACGTTAAGAACGTCAAATTAACGAAATGATTTTGTTTCGTTTTCTGCCATATCAAAACGAAATCAAATTGTTTATGTTGATTATTAATTTCAAACTATGCTGGCAAAGCTGATTGATGGCGGAGTCATTAAAGCTGAAAGCATTAGCCAAGCTGATTGCAACTTTTCTAATGAATTTTGACAGTACGACCATTTCTCAGAGTATTTTTGACATTACAACCAACGAATTACACAAACAAATTACATGGAGTTTGTGTGTGTATGTCCGCCCGCTGTTACCACCTTACGGCTTCACCATGGCTATAGCATTGCCAGCACAATTCAAACATAAAGTATCACGTTTTTGTTAACGTTTTTAACGTTAACGAAAGCTTTTCGTTTCGGTTAAAAACGAGATACAATTTATCTTGATAATTTCTTTATCGATAATATTTCGAAGTGTTTCAACGGAAACGGTGGAAATTTTTTGATAAACGATTAGCTTAACGTTAAATGAAAGGTGGTAATGAGTATTTTAAAAGGGAATGGGCTTTAGTTCTATAGGCGAACGCCTTTTCGAGAAATCGCCATAAAGGTGGACCAGGGGTGACTCTAGAATATGTTTGTACGATATGGGTATCAAATGAAAGCTGTTAATGAGTATTTTGAAAAGGAGTGATCCTTAGTTCCATAGGTGGAGGCCGTTTCGAGATATCGCCATAAAGGTGGACCAGGGGTGTCTCTAGAATGTGTTTGTACGATATGGGAATCAAATGAAAGGTGTTACTGAGCATTTTAAGAGGGAGTGGGCATTAGGTCTATAGGTGGACGCCTTTTCGAGATATCGCCATTAGGGTGGGTCAGGGGTGACTCTAGAATGTTTGTACGATATGGGTATCAAACGAAAAATGTTACTGAGCATTTTAAGAGGGATTGGGCATGAGGTCTATAGGTGGAAGCCTTTTCGAGATATCGTCATTAGGGTGGGCCAGGGGTGACTCTAGAATGTGTTTGTACGATATGGGTATCAAATGAAAGGTGGTAATGAGTATTTTAAAAGGGAGTAATCCTTAGTTCTATAGGTGGACGCCTTTTCGAGATATCGCCATTAGGATGGGACAGGGGTGACTCTAGAATGTGTTTGTACGATATGGATATCAAATTAAAGGTATTAATGAGGGTTTTAAAAGCGAGTGGCCTTAGATGTATATGTGAAGGCGTTCTCGCAATATCGACCAAAATGTGGACCAGGTGATCCAGAAAATCATCTGTCGGGTACTGCTAATTTATTTATATATGCAATACCACTAACAAAATTCCTGCCAAGATTCCAAGGGCTGTTGATTTCGCCTTGTAGAACTTTTTCATTTTCTTCTACTTAATATGGTAGGTGTCACACCCATTTTACAAAGTTTTTTCCAAAGTTATATTTTGTGTCAATAAACCAATCCAGTTACCATGTTTCATCCCTTTTTTCGTATTTGGTATAGAATTATGGAATTTTTTCATTTTTCGTAATTTTCGATATCGATAAAGTGGGCGTGGTTATGGTCGGCTTTCGGCAATTTTTTATACCAAGATAAAGTGAGTTCAGATAAGTACGTGGGCTAAGTTTAGTAAAGATATATCGGGTTTTGCTCAAGTTATTGTGTTAACGGCCGAGCGGAAGGACAGACGGTGGACTGTGTATAAAAACTGGGCGTGGCTTCCACCGATTTCGCCCATTTTCACAGAGAACAGTTACCGTCATAGAATCTATGCCCCTACCAAATTTGAGAAGGATTGGTAAATTTTTGTTCGACTTATGGCATTAAAAGTATTCTAGACAAACTAAATGAAAATGGGCGGAGACACGCCCATTTTGAAATTTTCTTTTATTTTTGTATTTTGTTGCATCATATCATTACTGGAGTTTAATTTTGACTTAATTTACTTATATACAGTAAAGATATAAAATTTTTTGTTAAAATATGAATTAAAAAAAATTTTTTTTTAAAAAGTGGGCGTGTTCTTCATCAAATTTTGCTAATTTTTAGTTAGCACATATATAGTAATAGTAGTAACGTTCCTGCCAAATTTCATCATGATATCTTCAACGACTGCCAAATTACAGCTTGCAAAACTTTTAAATTACCTTCTTGTAAAAGTGGGCGGTGCCACGCCCATTGTCCAAAGTCTTACTAATTTTCTATTCTGCGTCATAGCGTCAACCCATCTACCAAGTTTCATCGCTTTAACCGCCTTTGGCAATGAATTATCGCACTTTTTCGGTTTTTCGAAATTTTCGATATCGAAAAAGTGGGCGTGGTTATAGTCCGATATCGTTCATTTTAAATAGCGATCTGAGATGAGTGCTCAGGAACCTACATACCAAATTTCATCAAGATACCTCAAAATTTACTCAAGTTATCGTGTTAACGGACGGACGGACGGATGGACGGACATGGCTCAATCAAATTTTTTTTCGATCCTGATTATTTTGATATATGGAAGTCTATATCTATCTCGATTCCTTTATATATGTACAACCAACCGTTATCCAATCAAACTTAATATACTCTGTGAGCTCTGCTCAACTGAGTATAAAAATAATACTTGTATGTTAACTTATTCGTGTGTACTACGTAAGTTTTTATACTCAGCGTGCTTTGCATACAGAGTATATTAACTTTGATTGGATAGCGGTTGGATGTACAGGTATAAAAGGAATCGAGGTAGATATAGACTTCCATATATCAAAATCATGAGCCATGTCCGTCCGTCCGTCCGCCCGTCTGTCCCTTAACACGATAACTTCAGTAAATATTGATATATCTTCACCAAGCTTAACTGGACCCAGAATAGATTGGTATTAAAAATGAGCGAAACCATGCCACATTTTATATATATAACATTTTGGAAAACACAAACAACCTGATTATTTAGTAAATAATACACCTAGAATGTTGAAATTTGACATGTGGACTGATATCGAGACTCTTGATAAACATTAGAAAAAAAAATTTAAATGGGCGTTGCACCGCCCACTTGTGATAAAATCAATTTTACAGATATTATTAATCATAAACCAAAAATCGTTAAACCTATCGCAACAATAAGGAATGCTTTGAAAAAAAAATTTACGAAATCGGTTAAGGACCACGCCCACTTTTATATAAAAGATTTTTAAAAGGGTCGTAGACGAAAATAATAAGCTATATCTTAGGGAAAAAGTGCTTTGTATCAATAGAATTTTACTTTTTAACTTGAATTATAACATTAAATTGGAAAACACTAAACATTTTGAAAATGGATGTGGCACCGTCCCATCTATGACTAAGCAATTTTCTATATTTCGGGAGCCATAACTCGAAGAAAAATTAACGGATCGTAATAAAATTGAGTACACAAATTTTCTCTATAGTAGAAAATATTTATAGTAAAAATTGTCGGGAGCGGTTAAAGACCACGGCAACTTAGATATAAAATAAGTTTAGAAGGGCCGTAAACTAGAATAATAAGCTATAACTTAGGAAAAAATAGTTTTGAATCAATGATATTTCACTTATCAAGTTTTATTGTAAGAGGAAATGGGGAGAATCTTTTTTTTTTTAAACGGGCGGTGCCACGAGTTATGTAGGAAAGTAATTTATCTGGAATAAAATGTACAATTGAAGCTCACGCTGAGTATATAATGTTCGGTTACACGCCTATTTACATACCTTTACTTGTTTAATGATCGATTTAGGGCCGTTTCGATAGTTATTTGTGTTGAGCTTCTTTCTCATGCTGTTGTTTGTTGGTGTAACGAAGGTTTCTCGCGGCAAAACTCATGAATTACATTCGGACTTTTACCGCCTCTCAGGCCCTTGCCAAGCACTCACTTTCCAGGTTTGTTGCGTCGACTACTGCCCCTAAGCGCCAATTATTTTAAATGCTGCACGGTGCTATGGGAGAGCTCTCTTAATGCCTATGATCCGCACCCTTCTCCGCTCTGCTTCTCCGATTGGAGTGAACACCGTTAATTTTATACTAATTTTGCTCAGAGTCCGCATAAAACATGTTGGTCCCGTCGCGCCATTTTGAAAGAAAAATTAAAAAGAGCATGCCAAATTGGAAAAGAAGCTCGACCTGAGATCTCTTCGGAGGTTATCGCTCCTTACATTTATTTTTTTATTTATGATTGGGGCACCGGCGAAGTCCATCAGCCTCAATCCATTAGGTGAGGTTTCGTTATGGAGACCGAGCTTTCCGACTGTGGAGCCTAATATATGTATGTTCTTTGCCTACCTTGGCGTTGAAGTTGCAAAAACCAACTTTTATATGATGGTGGGAGCTTATAGAATACGTCCTTCTGCCGATCGTCCTTGTCCTCCTTGGCTGAGTGGGCGCGTAAATACACTCCAAGCTAGCAGCAACAAAGGAATGCCAAGCATGGAACTGCCACACGCATAAACAACAATAATCCGCTTGCACTTTCTATAGTGCAATTCTTTGAAACCACCATCCGAATGTCTTGGTTGTTGTTGTTGTATTAACAGTGCATCGCTCCATTCAATGGGCACGACCACTCACAAATTGTTATCAAAGTCCTCTAACGGGAGTCCAATGAAACTGGCTGTTTCAACAGGGGCGGACCATAGGGAGCTAGGTGTTAAAGGTGTAGGTTCCACATTACAATTGAAAACATGGTTGGTTTTATGTGGGGACACATCGCATGCAGGACATACATTAAATATGTCGGGGTTGATTCTGGAAAAGTAAGAGTTGACCCTGTTACAGTATCCAGAGCGAAGTTGGGTTAGGGTGACTCGTGTCTCCCTTGGTAGGTGTTTATTTCCCTAGGTGTTGGGATTTCGTTCCTAAATTGAACCGACGCCTGTCGTCACTCTGGGAGTCAGAGTTGGGTGAAGGCGCCTTGAAGGATATAGGCTTTGTCGAGTGTGCTGTCCGATTGCTGCTGGAGTACCTGCTGCCGATGAGTGTTTTGGCAGCAAGGTGCAACGAATTAAACGGTTTTATTAAAAACAATACTTACATGAAGTAATAATAATACTAAAAGCTAGAAAATAATTAGGTAGGTCCTAGATACTAGTCATCACACTCCTCATCAATCTAGGGCGTTGATAAGACAATTAAATAAAAGCGTTGGGCGCGTGAAATTTCTAAAAATGTGAAGCGTAGCATAACCTGATTAAGGTTCAGTTGGTCTTACTTATGACTATCAATAGAAATTTGACGCGTCCAACGCTTTTATTTGTCTTATCAACGCACTAGATTTATGAGGAGTGTGATGACTAGTATCTAGGACCTACCTAATTATTTTATAGCTTTTAGTATTATTATTACTTCATGTAAGTATTGTTTTCCATAAAACCGTTTAACTTAACAATTTTTTTTAATTATTTTATTTTCAAGTTTTTAGTCTATATAATTGCCTATTATTTCTCATTCTATTTAGTTCATGTATGGACTCATTATTACAAGGACTCTTTCCTGACAATTTGTTACAATCTAAGTCCTCAATACATAATCCTTCCAAAGAATTTACTAGAATCTGTGCCACGTATGCTTGTCCCTCATTCAACTACAAAATATTTTGATGTAACTTCTACCGGACCGTATGTAATATTTATTCAAAATATGAGCCAAATCGGACATCATAGGTCGCTTTCTATTCATGTATGTATTATAAGTTCCAAATATGAGCCAAATTCGACCACAAATACGATTTTTGTGAATATCTTGATCATTGCGCCACCTAGCGGCGATTTTTTTCTAATTATTGCATTGCCATCGGGTTCTGAACTATATTCCTAGTTTCAAGCTTGTAGCTTATCGGGAAGTTACTTAAATTTCAATTACAAACTTCGTTCACAACGGCCGTGCATGCGGCCTGCCTGGCAAGTCAAGCTAAATAAAACCGTTTAATTAATATACATACTGTTTGTCCTAAATCACCGATAACAGCAAGTTCGACAAAATATGACAGTAATTTTTTCTCTTGGATAAGTGACGACAGTTAGAAACTCCAAGGGCGCCCAAGTCCCCCTCTACTGTAAAGCCTATGGGTGCAAATTTGTAGAAAAGCTCGATTGAAATCTCCTCGTGAAATCGGTAAATATACTTACCTAATTGGTGTTTAACCGTTTGTACAGTTATGGCCGACGAACAAGGCGTAGCAGTTGCTTCTTAGCCCTGCCAACTGGCGCCAATTGATCACACCAAGGGAGTTTAAATAGTTTTCTACCCGTTCCTTCCAGTGGAGTGGGGCCGCCCTCTTTCCCTGCTTCCATGGGCGGGTTCCGATAAAAATATTTTCTTGGCCGGAGCGTCATCCTTCATTCACATAACATGGCCTAGCCAGCGTACCCGCTAAGTTCTTATTCACTGGACTATGTTGATGTTACCAAGTTACCATTATTAATCAAGTTGAAGAGTTTACAAGCTAAGAAGAACCTAGGTTCCTTGTCATTTTCCATTTTTCGGGAATAACAAAGGATTATAGTAACAGGTTGAAAACATGTGTGAGGTATTTTATTCCCTCATCGCCAGGATGTTTAAGCAATGGCATGGCTATTCTTTCGGGGCCAAACGACAACCTCTGTGGGAGTTATGGTAATGGGTGGGACGTCGTATTAATGTGCATGAGCCCGTCTGTTAGCAAGATGTCTGGCCTTGTGTACAGAATAATGCATTATAAATTGTCGGCAAAAGCCGCTCGCGCATTTCTTCGAATCAGATAAAGTTTTGTTGTTGTTGTTGTTGTAGCAGTGATAACAAACAAATGGAGTTGCACTGAAATGACAGTCCTTAGACGGGAAAAATCCCGAGTCGCTCAGGTACATAGAACCGACTTGCCTTGGGAAGCGAAGGCTATAGATATTTTATCGTTGTGTTTAGTTGGATTAGACAAGGATTTGACGGTTGACCACAATTTACCAACACCCGCAGAGAGGTTGCAGTTCTTTAGATGCTCCTGCCATTTGGTACGTTTATGTTCATTAACCAGCCGCGTGATATCCAAGTTTAGACTCCTAATAAGGGGGTCTCTAGGGTTGCGGTGTCTCGCAAGGTCACATTCTTTTGCTAAATTCGCGGCTTCGGCCGGGAAATGCGGTATGATTTCAGGTATTCTACCGGCCGGGATTTAGCGTGCAGAAGCTGAAGCGATGACCTTGCGGAACGCACGCTCGCCCTGCCGAACGTCGGTCAGAACGGGAAGAGCAGCAAAGGATTGGTTTGTAAAGGATGTGTAATCTTCCCAATTGGCTTTTTTTAAATTAATGAAAGTCCGCTTTTGAGCGGTGATAAAATTAGCAGTTCGCTCAATTGAAAGGAGTATGGGCAGGTGATCAGAAGCTAAAGTAAATATCGGTTGCCATTCAACGCAATTTATGAGCCCTGCATTGACGATTGAGATGCCAGGCGAACTGTGGCAATTACCTGCAATACTGGTGGGGGCATCGCCGTTTATCGTGAAGAAAGTCGTATTGTCTATTTGCTCTGCTAGCTGCCTGCCTCTGCTGTCGACTGGACGTGGATCTGGAGTGCCAGAGATCGTGGTTAACGTTGGAATCGCCAAGGATAAGACGGTTTTCGCCACAGAGTAGCGTACTGATATCAGGGCGGTAGCCACTTGGACAACAGGTGCCAGGGGGAATATAGATGTTAATTATTTCTAGGTCAACATCGCCTGACCGGATGGTTACGCCTTGACTTTCGAAGGTATTATCTCTGCGGATGATGTTAGATTGAAATAGAGTATATTGCACGGGGTGATGAGTGATAAAGGCAAGGCCACCACCATTACCCCTTGTGCGATCTTGCCATCGCAAGTTCGGAGGTCCAATCTGGCAGTCAGCTTTGTTGAATTGCAGCTATACGGATATTATTTTTTGATACTCAGTTGAGCAGAGCTCACAGAGTATATTAACTTTGATTGGATAACGGTTGGTTGTACAGGTATAAAGGAATCGAGATAGATATAGACTTCCATATATCAAAATCATCAGGATCGAAAAAAAATTTGATTGAGCCATGTCCGTCCGTCCGTCCGTTAACACGATAACTTGAGTAAATTTTGAGGTATCTTGATGAAATTTGGTCTGTAGGTTCCTGAGCACTCATCTCAGATCGCTATTTAAAATGAACAATATCGGACTATAACCTCGCCCACTTTTTCGACATCGAAAATTTCGAAAAACCGAAAAAGTGCGATAATTCATTACCAAAGACGAATAAAGCGATGAAACTTGGTAGGTGAGTTGAACTTATGACGAAGAATAGAAAACTAGTAAAATTTTGGGCGTGGCACCGCCCACTTTTAAAAGAAGGTAATTTAAAATTTCTGCAAGCTGCAATTTGGCAGTCGTTGAAGATATCATGATGAAATTTGGCAGGAACGTTACTCCTATTACTATATGTATGCTTAATAAAAATTAGCAAAATCGGAGGACGACCACGCCCACTTTTAAAAAAAATTTTTTTAAGTCAAATTTTAACAAAAAATTTTATATCTTTACAGTATACTAGCTGGCCCGGCAGATGTTATCCTGCCCGGTAATATTCCTTCCAGTGCTTTACAAACTTTTCCTGGAAACGGAAGCATTTGTCATTTAGAAGCTCATATAAAAAATTCCGCACCTCGCTTCCTATCTCAAGCTTTATCTCTCCATTCGCTTTCTCCCTCTTTTCTCCTTTAAATATTTCTTTATTTTTCCTTTCTCTTTCCCCTTCCTATTCATTCCCCTTTTCCATTTCCTTTTCTCTTTCCCTTTTTTCCCCTTTTCCTTTCCCGTTTCCTTTCATTTAGAGAAGAGGTGTGGCACGCCCCAATTTAACGCCTTCAGATAAACTTCAAGGATAATAAAACACAAATAGTTCAAATTTCAATGTTATTTATTTGAACGGAATCGAAATCAGTCGGCGCAAAAACAAACAACGAAGACGGTTTCCCAACACGCGAACAGGCAACGTACAGCTGACCGTGCGAAAAACAGGGAAATTCGAGATCAATCCCACAGACTTCCAACGATTGGCCTTGCGATTTATTGATTGTCATTGCAAAAGCCAATCGAACCGGAAATTGAATCCGCTTGAATTGGAATGGAAGATCAGATGGAATAATCGGATTCGTGGGATAAGGACTTCCTCTCCCTTGATAATCGTAGCTTGAATCACATTTTTCATCAGTTTCTTGACGGACAACCGCGTACCGTTGCACGATTTCGGATGATTCAAATTCTGCAACATGATTATGATCGATCACGATCACGACTGTAAATTATGCGGCGGAGTTCCTGGAACATCAAGCGAGTTCAAAAATTCTGTTGTATAGTTTGTCGCTTCATCCTCGTCGGGCACGCTGTCAACGGATTTGTACGAATGCAATTCTCCAGCTATTTGTCTTTGAATAATGAAATTCAAGCACCCGACGTGCTTATTCTTCGCTGCAAGTATTGCCCGTTCACTAATCCAATCGAGATTTTTATAATTTTGTGCAATGCTGGGGAACACTTTGGTGATGAGTTTTTCTTTCGACGATGTGAACTCGCAAACATTTGCCGGGAACGATATTAATCCAGTGGAGACATCAACAGGTATTTGGCCATTGCCAAGCGTCAGCAGTTGTCTCGAGAATTCAAGAGCCGATGAGTCGTTCTGCAACGCAACTCTTATGTTCGTGTTCAATTTCAACTTCTTGACATGCCGCCACAAATACGACGATTTCAGGCATGCATTAAGTTCATCGGCAGCAGTAGATTTCGGGATGACAGGTAGCGTTTGGCGAAAATCTCCGCAGAGCAATATCATAGCCCCACCAAATTGTCTCGAATCACCTCATAAATCCTTCATCGTTCGGTCAACCTCAAAAGCTCGTGTATGCGACATCGTGCATTTATCCCAAATGATGATTTTGCATTCTCGCATCAATTTTGCTGTCGCTGAATTCTTGGTCATTGTGCACGTTGGTTTGTCTGCCGTAAGTAGATTCATCGGCAGTTTTAAAGCTGAATGTGCAGTTCGACCGCCATCCAACAATGTGACAGCAATGCCAAAGGAAGCAATATCCAACGAAATTTGAGATCTTTCCCGAATTGTAGCCAGAATCAAAGAAATGACTAATATTTTTCCTGTCCCACCGGGAGCATCGAGAAAGTAAATGCCTCCCGTTCCATCGTCAACAGCCTTCATCAGTGTTAAGAAATGTTTAAAGACCGACAATTGTTTAATATGTAATATGGAATTTGATTTAATAAAAGAATTTAGAAAAAGTAAAATACAAAGTTTAATTATTTAATATAACAAAATTAAGTACGTTTGTCGTGATGGCCGTTCATCTACCAACTGACTAGCTGCTCTTCGTCTCACTTCTTAGCTGTCGTCGTGATTTCGCTCTCTCTCATCTCTTTATTCTCCAGGCTTGCCATCTGACTTTGACATCAGGGAATCGTACACGTTCTTCTGCTCTGCATTCAACAGCTGCACATTTGTTCGGACTCTTTCGGCCAGCTCATCTCGATCATAGTCTTGCTCCCGTTGCAGTTCCCGATTGAATGCATCTTTTATCGAACGATTTGGCGCTGGCATTCCCAATGTCGACACCAGACTGCCGCATATGAGGATGCACATGTCCTCGATCAGAAGTAACGCTTCGTTGCGGATCCGGTCATTAATTTGAAGATCGAAATTCAAAGTTGTCATGCGAAATCTGCGTAAAATGTCGTCAGCCATCTCGTCCTTATATTTTTCCCACAATGCGGTCGGGTTCGATGGATTACATGCGGATATGATGATCGCAAACAATGTACGAATTTGATTCGCTGGTGATGAAACAGTTGCATCGGCGAGAGTGGCGCATAGCACACCATCCACAGTACGCAGGGAATCGAAGGATGTAGGGCCTCTGATGTTAACCGAAAGCAAGGGAAGATAGAAGCATTCGTCTTGGCGTGGATGAACTGTGCATATTCGTCCGAGAGCATCGGTGGAATAGACATCAGTAAAGCAAGCAACAACATTACCTTTTCTCCGGCGTTGAAATCTCTTTGATGCAGCGTTAAATGTATAATAGTGTGGCATTTCCGAATATAGTAAAGTCCTTGCGAACGGATCGCTTTCGCATGTCGAAAAGAAATTTGTCAACGTTGTAGCTGGTTTTTGTTCTGCTCTTTGCCCTGCATTTGCGTCCGTAAAATAGACACGCTGGCCGTCCTCCAAGTGTACTGCCAAATGTACCACAGTCGGGTGACGTTCATGAATCGGAAAAGAAAACAGCCGCCAAATTGCCTCGTTACAACTCACGTAACGTCCAAGTTGAAATTTCGTTACCTCGTCGTTTGCATTCGGTTCAACAATGCCAAATACCGCCATGTCGCTCCCTTTGTTCACATATTTGCAAACGTATTTGATGGATTTAATGGAATTGCAGTACTCAACATTGCAGTGAGTTGAGAACGTTTTCGACAAAAGGAACGATCCTTTCACTTTCATCACGATTGATCTGCCATTGTCATCTGGAGAACGACGCCGATACGATGGATATCCGTCGATTCCAGAGATTGTGTCAGCCACCAACGAACGGGGGAAACGCTTTGTGCAATTTCCGTTTTCCATGCACGGCGAGTCTGGGTTGTGGACTCCGGAAGGCCCATGGATCATGTTCGTTGTCACAATGGAGTACATCTCCGGATCAGTTTCTGGATCTGGTATTTCGGCCGAAATGATCGAATCAATATCATCTGGATGGATCGTGTCAAGCATCCAAAGCAAAATGTGTGCATGTGGTAAGCCACGCTTCTGCCATTCAACCGAGTACATCCAACAACGTATTATGCCAAAAACCGTATGCTTAACGATGTAATCCATGAGTACTTTGATCTTTTGTCTGAACACTCGTGCAATGATGCCATGTTGATAGCTGATTGTTTGTCCTGTCGTCAGGAAATACGTAATTTCAGGCCATTTCGGATTGCAAGTGAACGTGATGAATAAATCCGGTCGTCCGTAATTCAGCACATACGTCATCGCATCCTGAGCGTACTCATGTATGTGGCGCGGGCTTCCAACGTAAGTACCTGGAAGAATGGTCAAACAACCGATGTTGGTTGCATCTCCTTCAGTAGCCATAGCATCACGCAAGTGCATGTATTCATCTGATCGTAACTTGGACTGATTGAAACGAATGAAATTGAGGCGCTCCGTTTCGACCTTGACGTACATGTCAACGCAGTACTGGTGAAACAACCGGCGATATCTCAACAGATGATTGTCAAAATCACGCCGAATCATCAAACGATACGCATAAAAATACATTGAGCTGACCTTCATATTCGTCTCTTCTCCTGAAATATGAATTCGAGCTCGGTTGCAAAATAAAATAGAAGTGATGACTTGTAAACAAACCTGTCGTTGGATTAACCATCTTTATATTTAAGTTATATCCATCCTCTCCACGACAGAGCATCAACGGGTATTGAAGTGCATCATATGACCGATTCGTCTCGTAAACGCGCTTCAATTGTCCACCATCCCGACGGTAAAGAACAATATCGCGTGATTCCTTATTCTCGCCAACAATCACCACTGCGACTTCATTGATAGTGGGAGCATTGAATTGTCTTGCATGGCCTCCAGCGGGTCTTTTGTCTGCTCTAAAATTGATTTTGTGGTCGTCTGAAGGCATCATATCCAATGCTGTTTTGAACAATCTGATCATTTCACGTTTAGTCGCAGTAGTGGTAGCGTTCGGTAGTGGTAACAAAGAGCCCGCTCGATGGTGAATTTGCCCTTGAATCTGAATGTTTGGAAGCAATTTCGAAAAAATATAACAACAGTTGTTCATTTTGATAATAATGGGACATAATTACCTTAAAAGTAGGATTGTAGCCGGGTACATCAACAACTTGGGCTCCAAATGATGTCATTTGAAAGCATCCGTTATATTTTTGTGTATTCTCTAGAAAATGTTTTGATTGGATTGTATTTCCATATAGTAACGAATACAATGGCTCTAGCGGGTGGGTTAAAACGGGTAATTTCACTTTGCCACCAGCGCAGCATAAGCCGGGGGTTTCTGATTGAAACGCAGCGAAGATCTTTGTAGGCTATTGCGGAATCGTATTCGAAAGTAGCGCGATTCAAGCCTACATTTATGAATGGTGTTCCAACAACATTTTTTTGAATTTGTGGTGGTGATTGTGCCGCGCGAACTTGTACAATATGGGCACGTCTCCATTCATTTTCTTATGCACGTTCCTCTTGCGTTTGATTATCACGGACATTCTGACTAATTATTGGACGGCGTGTACGTCGTTCAAGGTTTGATCGTCTAATAGGAGGCATTAGTCAAGCAAATAACTCAAGCTAAAATGCAATAAAGTAATTTTTGACTAATCCTTTTAAAAAGAAAATTCTTAAAAAAAAATACTTACGGAATGAATGTATCGCAATATACGCCCACAGTTCTAGAAGATAACCTCACTTTTTACACGCAAACTTATTTTCTTAAAAAATGATCGAATTGATAAATATCGCAATGGAATTTCAATTGATCGTAATGCTTGTACCGTTTGTGGTTGTGATACGCGATATATGACTATCCGAAATCAGAAAAATAAATCAATGAACACGAAAATCAGAAAAACTCGAATCAATTGCAGCAAGAAAAATAGCACATTTGTTTAATAAAAAATGACAATGAGAAAAGTGCACCTGTCAAATTACGCTCAACCTAAGCACAGCGCCATCTGTTATTTATCTCGTTATATTAATAATCAATTTTCAATTTTCCGACTTTTCCACAGGGTTTTCCCAAAATTTTCTTTCGTAAAAACCTTCTCCTAGCAATTACGATGAACTGAAAAAAAATTAGAGCCAAATCGGTCCTGCCGTTCTCAATTTTCGATTTCTCCAATTTTCCGACTTTTCCGCAGGGTTCTCCCAAAATTTTCTTTAGTAAAAACCTTCTCCTAGCAATTACGAAGAACTGAAAAAAAATTTGAGCCAAATCGGTCCTGCCGTTCTCAATTTTCGATTTCTCCAATTTTCCGACTTTTCCGCAGGGTTTCCCAAAATTTTCTTTCGTAAAAACCTTCTCCTAGTAATTACGAAGAACTGAAAAAAAATTTGAGCCAAATCGGTCCTGCCGTTCTCAATTGATGAATTAGTATACATTTTTCACACCATTTTTATATATATAGATGAGTAAATTATGTCAACATTCAACTCCAGTAATGATATGGTGCAACAAAATGCAAAAATAAAATAAAATTTCAAAATGGGCGTGGCTCCGCCCTTTTTCATTTTATTTGTCTAGGAGACTTTTAATGCCATAAGCCGAACAAAAATTTACCAATCCTTGTGAAATTTGGTAGGGGCTTAGATTCTGGGACGATAACTTATTTCTATGAAAAAGGGGAAATCAGTTGAAGCCACGCCCAGATTTTATACACAGTCGATCGTCTGTCCTTCCGCTCGGCCGTTAACATGATAACTTGAGCAAAAATCGATATATCTTTACTAAACTCAGTTCACGTACTTATCTGAACTCACTTTGTATTGGTATAAAAAATGGCCGAAATCGAACTATGACCACGCCCACTTTTTCGATATCGAAAATTACGAAAAACGAAAAAAATGCTATAATTCTATACCAAATACGAAAAAAGGGATGAAACATGGTATTTGGATTAGTCTATTGACGCAAAATAACACTTTAGAAAAAACAAGTAAGGAAGGCTAAGTTCGGGTGTAACCGAACATTACATACTCAGTTGAGAGCTATGGAGACAAAATAAGGAAAATCACCATGTAGGAAAATGAACCTAGGGTAACCCTGGAATGTGGTTGTATGACATGTGTATCAAATGGAAGGTATTAAAGAGTATTTTAAGAGAGAGTAGGCCATAGTTCTATAGATGGACGCCATTTAGGGATATCGCCATAAAGGTGGACCAGGGCTGACTCTAGAATTTGTTTGTACGATATGGGTATCAAATGAAAGGTGTTACTGAGCATTTTAAGAGGGAGTGGGCCTTAGGTCTATCGGTGGACGCCTTTTCGGGATATCGCCATTAAGGTGGACCAGGGGTGACTCTAGAATGTGTTTGTACGATATGGGTATCAAATGAAAGGTGGTAATGAGTATTTTAAAAGGGAATAGGCTTTAGTTCTATAGGTGAACGCCTTTTCGAGAAATCGCCATAAAGGTGGACCAGGGGTGACTCTAGAATATGTTTGTACGATATGGGTATCAAATGAAAGCTGTTAATGAGTATTTTGAAAAGGAGTGATCCTTAGTTCCATAGGTGGACGCCGTTTCGAGATATCGCCATAAAGGTGGACCAGGGGTGTCTCTAGAATGTGTTTGTACGATATGGGAATCAAATGAAAGATGTTACTGAGCATTTTAAGAGGGAGTGAGCATTAGGTCTATAGGTGGACGCCTTTTCGAGATATCGCCATTAGGGTGGACCAGGGGTGTCTCTAGAATGTGTTTGTACGATATGGGAATCAAATGAAAGAGGTTACTGAGCATTTTAAGAGGGAGTGGGCATTAGGTCTATAGGTGGACGCCTTTTCGAGATATCGCCATTAGGGTGGGCCAGGGGTGACTCTAGAATGTTTGTACGATATGGGTATCAAACGAAAAGTGTTACTGAGCATTTTAAGAGGGAGTGGGCATTAGGTCTATAGGTGGACGCCTTTTCGAAATGTCGCCATTTGGGCGGGCCAGGGGTGACTCTAGAATGTGTTTGTATGATATGGGTATCAAATGAAAGATGGTAATGAGTATTTTAAAAGGGAGTAATCCTTAGTTCTATAAGTGGACGCCTTTTCGAGATATCGCCATAAAGGTGGACCAAGGGTGACTCTAGAATGTTTGTACGATATGGTTATCAAACGAAAGGTGTTACTGAGCATTTCAAGAGGGAGTGGGCATGAGGTCTATAGGTGGACGCCTTTTCGAGATATCGTCATTAGGGTGGGCCAGGGGTGACTCTAGAATGTGTTTGTACGATATGGGTATCAAACGAAAGGTGTTACTGTGCATTTTAAGAGGGAGTGGGCATTAGGTCTATAGGTGGACACCTTTTCGAGATATCGCCATTAGGGTGGGCCAGGGGTGACTCTAGAATGTTTGTACGATATGGGTATCAAACGAAAGGTGTTACTGAGCATTTTAAGAGGGAGTGGGCATTAGGTCTATAGGTGGACGCCTTTTCGAGTTATCGCCATTAGGGTGGGCCAGGGGTGACTCTAGAATGTGTTTGTACGATATGGGTATCAAATGAAAGGTGGTAATGAGTATTTTAAAAGGGAATAGGCTTTAGTTCTATAGGTGAACGCCTTTTCGAGAAATCGCCATAAAGGTGGACCAGGGGTGACTCTAGAATATGTTTGTACGATATGGGTATCAAATGAATGGTGTTACTGAGCATTTTAAGAGGGAGTGGGCATTAGGTCTATAGGTGCACGCCTTTTCGAGATATCGCCATTAGGGTGGGCCAGGGTGACTCTAGAATGTGTTTGTACGATATGGGTATCAAATGAAAGGTGGTAATGAGTATTTTAAAAGGGAGTAATCCTTAGTTCTATAGGTGGACGCCTTTTCGAGATATCGCCATAAAGGTGGACCAAGGGTGACTCTAGAATGTTTGTACGATATGGGTATCAAACGAAAGGTGTTACTGAGCATTTTAAGAAGGAGTGGGCATTAGGTCTATAGGTGGACGCCTTTTCGAGATATCGCCATTAGGGCAGGCCAGGGGTTACTCTAGAATGTTTGTACGATATGGGTATCAAACGAAAGGTGTTACTGAGCATTTTAAGAGGGAGTGGGCATTAGGTCTATAGGTGGACGCCTTTTCGAGATATCGCCATTAGGGTGGGCCAGGGGTGACTCTAGAATGTTTGTACGATATGGGTATCAAACGAAAGGTGTTACTGAGCATTTTAAGAGGGAGTGGACATTAGGTCTATAGGTGGACGCCTTTTCGAGAAATCGCCATTAGGGTGGGCCAGGGGTGACTCTAGAATGTTTGTACGATATGGGTATCAAACGAAAGGTGTTACTGAGCATTTTAAGAGGGAGTGGGCATTAGGTCTATAGGTGGACGCCTTTTCGAGATATCGCCATTAGGGTGGGCCAGGGGTGACTCTAGAATGTGTTTGTACGATATGGATATCAAATTAAAGGTATTAATGAGGGTTTTAAAAGCGAGTGGCCCTTAGATGTATATGTGAAGGGGTTCTCGCGATATCGACCAAAATGTGGACCAGGTGATCCAGAAAATCATCTGTCGGGTAATGCTAATTTATTTATATATGCAATACAGTATTCCTGCCAAGATTCCAAGGGCTGTTGATTTCGTCTTGTAGAACTTTTTCATTTTCTTCTACTTAATATGGTTGGTGTCACACCCATTTTACAAAGTTTTTTCCAAAGTTATATTTTGCGTCAATAAACCAATCCAGTTACCATGTTTCATCCCTTTTTTCGTATTTGGTATAGAATTATGGCATTTTTTTCATTTTTCGTAATTTTCGATATCGATAAAGTGGGCGTGGTTATGGTCGGATTTCGGTCATTTTTTATACCAAGATAAAGTGAGTTCAGATAAGTACGTGGGCTAAGTTTAGTAAAGATATATCGGTTTTTGCTCAAGTTATTGTGTTAACGGCCGAGTGGAAGGACAGACGGTGGACTGTGTATAAAAACTGGGCGTGGCTTCCACCGATTTCGCCCATTTTCACAGAGAATAGTTACCGTCATAGAATCTATACCCCTACCAAATTTGAGAAGGATTGGTAAATTTTTGTTCGACTTATGGCATTAAAAGTATTCTAGACAAACTAAATGAAAATGGGCGGAGCCACGCCCATTTTGAAATTTTCTTTTATTTTTGTATTTTGTTGCATCATATCATTACTGGAGTTGAATTTTGACTTAATTTACTTATATACAGTAGGTAGGTAGGTTGAACTGGCCGGTCCATGAGGACCTCACATAGACTGATTGAGTCCGTAGTGTTACCAGAAGTTTGTTTTAACGACCAAACTGAAAAACCCTATCAAAAACCAGGACCTATGTTATAAAATAACTCCGTCCTCTTGGCAAATACTAGAAGCTTCCTAGGACTTAAGCCACTTGCTGCTTCTAGATCTGACAGCTGTATCACTCCTAATAGCTGGAGTCTTAGCCTGGCAAGTGCAGGGCACGAGCACAGAACGTGCTCGATCGTTTCCTCCTCCAACCCGCACTTCCTACACCTGCTATCACTGACCAAGCCTAATTTAAAGGCATGTGACGCCAGAAGGCAGTGTCCAGTCAGAATACCCGTCATGAGCCTACAGTCCTCTCTTTTTAATGATAGAAGCAACTGTGTTAGTCTAAGGTTGTAAGACCTACACATAATCTTCGACACTTTACAGCCCCGCGCTTGAACCCACGCCTTTTCTGCTTGGTCGATCATGTCCACCTCTCGCCTTCGCTTAATCTCGCCCAATCTAATTGGGACGTCTACGGAGCAAGCTTCAAGGGATGCGCCCTTTTTAGCTAATTCGTCCGCTTTTTCATTCCCATCTATTCCCATATGCCCTGGGACCCAATATAGATGTATGCTTCTCCCTGTCCCGATTCTCTCCAGAGACTGCTTACACTCTAACACGCATTTAGATGCTGTGCTATGCGAGATTATTGCCTTAATTGCTGCTTGACTGTCAATATAAAAGTTAACACGGTTGCAGCTTAAGCTATTCTCTTCCAGGGTTTCTACTGCTTTGGTTACGGCTAATATTTCCGCTTGGAAAACGCTACAGTAATCTGGCAGCCTGTAGGATCTGCTTAATTCCGGATCAGCGCAGTATACCGCAGACCCTACTCCTTCCACTATTTTGGAACCATCGGTGTACACATGTATCGCCTCGTCCGCCATTTGCGCACCCTTGCGCCAACCGTCCACCTCTATTGTGGCCTTAAGATCTCCCTCAAAGTGCAGGTAGGGAATCATGTAGTCTGTTCGTCTTGTGACTGAGGACGCTATACTACTATGGCCATATGGTCGGCGCTCAAGCTGCCCCGAAGCACCGAGCCTGGTTGCGGTCGTTAATGCTTTGTTCTTTGCTACCAGGTCTACAGGTGGAATGTGCAGAATGGCATACAGTGCAGCCGTCGGGGTTGTTTTCAGGGCTCCCGTAATGCAAAGCATCGATAGTCTGCATACCCCCTCTAATTTTTTGAGGTATGTTGTTTTTTGTGTGGCTTTCCACCAAACAAGAACTCCATAGTATAGAATAGGGCTTACAATCGCTGTAAAAACCCAATGAGAAAGAGAGGGCGATAGGCCCCACGTAAACCCCAGCATTCTTTTACATGCATAGAATGCCGTTGAGGCCTTCTTGACCCTCTCCTCCACGTTGAGCTTCCATGACAGCTTACTGTCTAGGATGATTCCTAGATATTTTGTGCAAGGTTTCTCCTGTAAGGTCACCGCTCCTAACTTAGGCCTGGTCCAATTTGGGACCTTGTACCTCTTTGTAAACAAGACCATATCCGTCTTCTCCGCATTGACTTTCAGCCCGACATTAGATGCCCAGGTATGAATATCCCGAAGCGCCCGATCCATCAAAGAACTAATCGTTGGAAGGCATTTTCCACTTATGACAATTGCAACGTCATCTGCGTAAGCCGTAAGTTTTACGGGTCCCTCATCGAATTGCCTGAGCAGTTGGTTGATGACCAGTGTCCACAGCAGAGGTGATAGCACCCCTCCCTGCGGCGTGCCCCTGTCCACTGATTTCGTGGCCTCGTACAATCCCCATTGTGATGTAATCTTTCTGCAATTTAACATGCAGCCGATCCATCTGATTAAGGCAGGATGTACTTTAATGTAATTAAGACCATCCATAATCGCCCATTTTGCAACATTATTGAAAGCCCCGGCAATGTCCAAGAAGACTCCTAGAGCATACTCCTTATATTCCAGGGATTTCTCTATGCTTATTACCACCCTATGCAATGCGGTGTCTACCGACTTGCCTTTGGTGTACGCATGCTGTGTTGTGGAGAGCAGCTTTCCATCCACGTTGGACTTTATGTACACATCTATCAGCCTCTCAAAGGTTTTGAGCAGAAATGATGTTAAGCTAATGGGTCTATAGTCTTTGGGATACACGTGACCGATCTTCCCCGCCTTTGGTAGAAAAGCTACACGAGCAGTTCTCCAAGAGTGCGGAACATGTTTCAGTCTTATGCACCCATCGAATATTATTTTAAGCCATTCCACGACCGCCCTGCTTGAGAATTGTAGCATGGCCGGGAATATACCATCTGGGCCCGGCGATTTAAACTTAGAAAACGTCTTCACTGCCCACTCGATCTTGGTATCGGTCACCAAGCCCGGCACCACTAGCTCCGTGATCGAAGTGTGAGTGATGTCTGCTGGTTTTTCTAAACCGTCTCCCGATGGGAAATGTGTATCGAGAAGCACCTCAAGGGATTCCTCACTATCACGTGACCATTCCCCGTTCTCTTTCTTTATTAGTCCCTGGACTATGTTTCCCTTTGCTAGGACTTTTTTCAACCGTGCTGTTTCACCATGAGTTTCTCTTCGCCCTGGTAATTTCACGCTTGTAGATCCTCAGTAGATCCCTGTACTCGTCCCGACACGCTTCGCTTTCCGCGGTCTTTGCGAGTTTAAACATTTCTTTTACCTGTCTTCTTAGAAGACTCAGCTCATTGCTCCACCATGGCGGCTTTGCTTTTCCTCTGAATCTTCTTAGAGGGCAAGCTTTGTTATACGCAGTCATAAGCGTCCTTGTTAGGAATTCATTCGACTCCTCCAGTTCCTCTACATTAGCAACCTCTTTGGGTTGTCCCAGTTTCGTTTCTACATGTTTCTGGAATTTAGTCCAATTCGTTGCCCTAGGGTTTCTAAAGGTTCCTCCCTTCTCTACCCTCTTTAGTGGGATGCTGAAGCTTATATACGCATGGTCGGAGAAGGATGGTCTATCGAGAACCATCCAATCATACCTTGATATATCACGCTCGGAGCCCAATGTAATATCCAGAACATTGCTGGATGTTGGACCAATGTATGTAGGAACATTTCCCCTGTTGGCTATCTGCAAATTGGTTTGCAGGATGTAACAAAATAGAGATTCGCCTCTCTCGTTCGTATCTGCTCCTCCCCACGCATTGTGGTGCGCATTTGCATCTGCGCCTATGACCAACCGCCCTTTGCGCCCTTCCTCCTGTACTAGCCTTTTGCACTCCATCGGTGGAACCTCCGCAGCATGGGCCATGTAGCAGGACGCCAGGATAAATGCCTGCTTATTCTTTTGCTCAACGGCCACCGCTACGAGATCCTCGGTGGTGTAATTAGTCAGCATATATGAATGCAGCTGTTTCCTTACCATTACTACAGCTCGCACCCGTCCTTCCGTTTGTGCGTAGTAAACGCCAAACCCGCGCGCGCTAAGTCCAGAAACCTTTCCTCCCGATGAGAGCCACGGCTCCTGGATCAGCGCCACGTCAAACGAACCCTCCTCAAGGGTTAGGAGGAGTTCGCTCGACGCCACTTTACTGTGTTGGATGTTTATCTGTAGGACTCGCAGCACCATTGGGCTGTTTGTCCCCCTCCAGCACCTTCGTCTTGACGTCGTCGTCCTCCTCTTGCCCTTTTGGTTTAGAGTATTCGAGGCCCCCTTCAGCCCCTCGTGAATGTTGTGCCGTGTGTTCCTCTGTGCGAGTCACAGCACCATTTAGCGGTTGGTCCTCTTCTAGCACGTTCGTGGTGACGTCGGGGACCTCCACCTGTCTTTTTTCCCTTAGGCTTCTGAGGTCCTTTTCGACTTCGCCCACTTCCAGCGTATTAGGATTTTTATCCTCGGGACTTCTTTTCCTGAGTCGCATGTAAATTTTGCCAGTGCCAAAGGACATTTTGCCAAGCTGCGTGTACAGAATATCCTCCGCCTGCTTGTTTATTTGGAAGATGTAGAACTGACCATCCTCGGTAGGCCGAGATACAGTAAGTACCTTCCAATCCTGTGTCGGTATGTTCGGATTCTGATTCTGCAGAAGTCGCAGTGTATCCTCCGACTTCATCACGCATGGTATCCATACCTTAACTTTTGGTACCGTGGGGATTTGCGCTTTATCCACCACCTCAAACCGCGCGTTCGTGCCTTGCCTTTGGAGGTTTGGAACGACTTCCTCCAGCCACCGCAAGCTCGCGATGTTGTCGCACGCTATCATCTTCACACCATTATACCATCCCCCCGAATCAAAGGTTGGAAGGGGCTTACTTGGTTGTTCCCGCATCATCTTAAGCATTAAGCTAATAAGCTACCTTTCCACAGATCTCCACCTTTCAGTAGTCATTTGTCCGAACGGACTGCTACGATCAACCAGCGCCACAGTCAGTGACTGCTTTGCCACATCACTCATCTTCTCGGGAAAAGCAGGAGTCTTAGTGTTATCTCCCTTTAGAACCTCCGAGAACACCGGAGTCTTCGCGTTAACTCCCTTTAGCGCCTCCGAGAAAGCCGGAGTCTTAGCGTTATCTCCCTTTGGCTTATCTCCTACTTTCGTAGTTGGAACTTCCCTCTGACTGGCAGCTTTCGAGGTAGTTGCTACCTCGCTATTGGAACCCATCTGTCTTACAGCTTTGGGCCTACTTGTCTTGTCTATGCGACTGCCCTGCCTCGCGGCTCTAGGACTGGGTCCTTTCTGCCTCTTGAAAGCAGGCTTCTCGCCTTCTGCCGAACGTTGCCTCTTCATTCTGCCATTCGACGCTTCTTTCTCCTCGTACCGGTTGCAGCACCGAGGGTTTCTCGCAGCAAACCTTTTGAACTGCCTTCGACCTACTTCTACCGCTTCATGGGCCCATTCCAAGCGCTCGATCTCCACTTCTGTTGGGTCGACCACTGCTCCCAAGCGTTGTACAATTCTTAGTGCTGCACGGTACTGCGAGAGAGCTCTTTTACTTCCTCTGCTCCGTACCCTTCTCCACTCTTCTACTCCGTTTTCATTTGTGTGCTTCTCCAACACGGAGTTCATTGAATCAGCACTACTCTCGCTCCCCGAGTCCGACGCATCGCTTAATTCGTATTTGTCGTCCTTGGATTGCGACTCAGTCCTCCTCTTTACATCCTCCTTATTACATTCAGGTAATGAGTTGTTCATCTTGGTCGTACGACCACCTGCCCGACAAGGCGGGCTCAGCGGTCCAGTATTATATACGGGGAAAGAACCGTCCGCCACAGCAGCGCCCCTTACTGCGGTAAGGCCATAAATACTTCCCGAGATGGCCCGGTATCGGGAAGGCTCCGTTCGAATACAGCCGAATTTATCCCCTGGCTGCAAATCGTCCAATAGGCACGGTCCGCATAACACCCTGGCCTAGGGGGTTGGCAGTTCTTGGTCACCGATATCCCGCCGCCCTCCTATGAGGCGAAACGGCGTAGATGTCAGTCCTAAACAGCTCCGCCTCATAGTCGGGCGCTATGGAGTTCGGCTAAGCCCTCACACCAACGACAAGGTGCCTACCCTAGTGAGGGCTTATATACAGTAAAGATATTAAATTTTTTGTTAAAATTTGAATTTAAAAAAAAATTTTTTTAAAAAGTGGGCGTGTTCTTCATCCAATTTTGCTAATTTTTATTTAGCACATATATAGTAATAGTAGTAACGTTCCTGCCAAATTTCATCATGATATCTTCAACGACTGCCAAATTACAGCTTGCAAAACTTTTAAATTACCTTCTTGTAAAAGTGGGCGGTGCCACGCCCATTGTCCAAAATCTTACTAATTTCCTATTCTGCGTCATAACGTCAACCCATCTACCAAGTTTCATCGCTTTAACCGCCTTTGGCAATGAATTATCGCATTTTTTCGGTTTTTCGAAATTTTCGATATCGAAAAAGTGGGCGTGGTTATAGTCCGATATGGTTCATTTTAAATAGCGATCTGAGATGAGTGCCCAGGAATCTACATACCAAATTTCATCAAGATACCTCAAAATTTACTCAAGTTATCGTGTTAACGGACAGACGGACGGACGGACGGACGGACATGGCTCAATCAAATTTTTTTTCGATACTGATGATTTTGATATATGGAAGTCTATATCTATCTCGATCCCTTTATACCTGTACAACCAACCGTTATCCAATCAAAGTTAATATACTCTGTGAGCTCTGCTCAACTGAGTATAAACAAGTAAGGAAGGTTAAATTCGGGTGTAACCGAACATTACATACTCAGTTGAGAGCTATGGTGACAACATAAGGGAAAATAACCATGTAGGAAAATGAACCGAGGGAAACCCTGGAATGTGTTTGTATGACATTTGTATCAAATGAAAGGCATTAAAGAGTATTTTATGAGGGAGTGGGCCATAGTTCTATAGGTGGACGCCATTTAGGGATATAGCCATAAAGGTGGACCAGGGGTGACTCTAGAATGTGTTTGTACGATATGAGTATCAAATGAAAGGTATTAATGAGTATTTTAAAAGGGAGTAATCCTTAGTTCCATAGGTGGACGCCGTTTCGAGATATCGCCATAAAGGTGGACCAGGGGTGACCCTAGAATTTGTTTGTACAATATGGGTATCAAAAGAAAGGTGTTAATGAGTATTTTAAAAGGGAGTAATCCTTAGTTCCATAGGTGGACGCCGTTTCGAGATATCGCCATAAAGGTGGGCCAGGGGTGACTCTAGAATTCGTTTGTGCAATATGGGTATCAAACGAAAGGAGTTAATGAGTATTTTAAAAGGGAGTGGGCCTTAGTTCTATAGGTGGACCCCGTTTCGAAATATCGCCATAAAGGTGGACCAGGGGCGACTCTAGAATGTGTTTGTACGATATGGGTATCAAATTAAAGGTATTAATGAGGGTTTTAAAAGGAAGTGGTGGTTGTTGAATAGGTGGTCGCATTTTCGAGATATCGCCATTAAGGTGGACCAGGGGTGACCCTAGAATTTGTTTGTACTATATGGGTATCAAAAGAAAGGTGTTAATTAGTATTTTAAAAGGGAGTAATCCTTAGTTCCATAGGTGGACGCCGTTTCGAGATATCGCCATAAAGGTGGAGCAGGGGTGACCCTAGAATTTGTTTGTACAATATGGGTATCAAAAGAAAGGTGTTAATGAGTATTTTAAAAGGGAGTAATCCTTAGTTCCATAGGTGGACGCCGTTTCGAGATATCGCCATAAAGGTGGGCCAGGGGTGACTCTAGAATTCGTTTGTGCAATATGGGTATCAAACGAAAGGAGTTAATGAGTATTTTAAAAGGGAGTGGGCCTTAGTTCTATAGGTGGACGCCTTTTCGAGGTATCGCAATAAAGGTGGACCAGGGGTGACTCTATACTTTGTTTGTATGATATGGGTATCAAATGAAAGGTGTTAATGAGTATTTTTAAAAGGGAGTGGGCCTTCGTTCTATAGGTGTTCGCCTTTTCGAGATATCGCCATAAAGGTGGACCAGTGGTGACTTTAGAATATATTTGTACGATATGGGTATCAAATGAAAGGTGTTAATGAGTATTTTAAAAGGGCGTGGGGTTTAGTTCTATAGGCGGACGCCTTTTCGAGATATCGCCATAAAGGTGGACCAGGGGTGACTCTAGAATGAGTTTGCAGATATGGGTATCAAATTAAAGGTATTAATGAGAGTTTTAAAAGGGATTGGTGGTAGTTGTATATGTGAAGGCATTTTCCAGATATCGACAAAAATGTGGACCAGGGTGACCCAGAACATCATCTGTTGGATACCGCTAATTTATTTATATATGTAATACCTGCCAAGATTTTAAGGGTTTTTTATTTCGTCCTGCAGAACTTTTTCATTTTCTTCTACTTAATATGGTAGGTGTCACAACCATTTTATAAAGTTTTTTCAAAAGTTATATTTCGCGTCAATAAAACAATCCAATTACTTTACCATGTTTCATCCCTTTTTTCGTATTTGATATAGAATTATGGCATTTTTTCTTTTTTCGTAATTTTCGATATCGAAAAAGTGGGCGTGGCCATAGTCGGATTTCGTTCATTTTTCATACCAAGATAAAGTGAGTTCAAGTAAGCACGTGAACTAAGTTCATTAAAGATATGTCGATTTATGCTCAAGTTATCGTGTTAACGGCCATGCGGAACGACAGGCGGACGACTGTGTATAAAAACTGGGCGTGGCATTAACCGATTTAGCCCATTTTCACAGAAAACAGTTAACGTCATAAAATCTATGCCCCTACCAAATTTCAAAAGTATTGGTTAATTTTTGTTCGGCTTATGGTGTTAAAAGTATCCTAGACAAATTGAATGAAAAAGGGCGGAGCCACGCCCATTTTGAAATTTTCTTTTATTTTTGTATTTTGTTGCACCATATCATTACTGGAGTTGAATATTGACATAATTTACTTATATACTGTAAAGATATTAAATTTTTTGTTAAAATTTTACTTTAAAAAAAAATTTTTTTTAAAAGTGGGCGTGGTCCTTCTCCGATTTTGCTAATTTTTATTAAGCGTACATATAGTAATAGGAGTAACGTTCCTGCCAAATTTCATCATGATATCTTCAACGACTGCCAAATTACAGCTTGCAAAATTTTTAAATTACCTTCTTTTAAAAGTGGGCGGTGCCACGCCCATTGTCCAAAATTTTACTAATTTTCTATTCTGCGTCATAAGTTCAACTCACCTACCAAGTTTCTTCGCTTTATCTGTCTTTTGTAATGAATTACCGCACTTTTTCGATTTTTCGAAATTTTCGATATCGAAAAAGTGGGCGTGGTTATAGTCCGATATCGTTCATTTTAAATAGCGATCTGAGATGAGTGCTCAGGAACCTACATACCAAATTTCATCAAGATACCTCAAAATTTACTCAAGTTATCGTGTTAACGGACGGACGGACGGACATGGCTCAATCAAATTTTTTTTCGATCCTGATTATTTTGATATATGGAAGTCTATATCTATCTCGATTCCTTTATATATGTACAACCAACCGTTATCCAATCAAACTTAATATACTCTGTGAGCTCTGCTCAACTGAGTATAAAAATTGTAAAATGGGTGTGACACCTACCATATTAAGAATGAAATGAAAAAGTTCTGCAGGGCGAAATAAAAAACCCTTGAAATCTTGGCAGGAATACTGTTCGTGGTATTATATATATAAATAAATTAGCGGTATCCAACAGATGATGTTCTGGGTCACCCTGGTTCACATTTTGGTCGATATCTGGAAAACGCCTTCACATATACAACTACCCCCACTTCCTTTTAAAAGCCTCATTAATACCTTTAATTTGATGCCCATATCGTACAAACACATTCTGGAGTCACCCCTGGTCCACCTTCATGGCGATATCTCGAGAAGGCGTCCACCTATAGAACTAAGGCCCACTCCCTTTTAAAATACTCATTAATACCTTTCGTTTTTTACCCATATTGTACAAACGCATTCTAGAGTCACCCCTGGTCCACCTTTATGGCAATATCTCGAAAAGGCGACCACCTATACAACTACCACCACTCCCTTTTAAAAACCTCATTAATACCTTTAATTTGATACCCATATCGTACAAACACATTCTAGAGTCACCCCTGGTCCACCTTCATGGCGATATCTCGAAAAGGAGTCCACCTATAGAACTAAGCCCCACGCCCTTTTAAAATACTCATTAACACCTTTCGTTTGATAGCCATATTGTACAAACACATTCTAGAGTCACCCCTGGTCCACCTTTATGGCGATAACTCGAAAAGGCGTCCACCTATAGAACTAAGGCCCACTCTCTTTTAAAATGTTCATTAACCCCTTTCATTTGATACCCATATCGTACAAACAAATTCTAGGGTCACCACTGGTCCACCTTTATGGCGATATCTCGAAACGGCGTCCACCTATGGAAATAAGGATCACTCCCTTTTAAAATACTCATTAACTCCTTTCATTTGATACCCATGTCGTACAAACAAATTCTAGAGTCAACCCTGATCCACCTTTATGGCGATATCCCTAAATGGCGTCCACCTATAAACTATGACCCACTCCCTCTTAAAATACTCTTTAATACCTTTCATTTGATACACATGTCATACAAACACATTCCAGGGTTACCCTCGGTTCATTTTCCTACATGGTTATTTTCCCTTATGTTGCCACCATAGCTCTGAGTATGTAATGTTCGGTTACACCCAAACTTAGCCTTCCTTACTTGTTTTTTATGTAGTCAACTATCTCTGCGATCTTGCCAGTTAAACCGTTACAATTAAGTAATGTAAGCCCATTTTATCCAGTAGCTTCTTATTTGAGTTAAGTGGTCCCAATATAATAATAGTTTTGGTTTTTTGTGGTGAATCCTTTGCACGACATATTATTACTAGTGACCATACGAACTCATTAGATCCATGTTTTATTACAATTTTTATAAATAGTTTGAGACATTCATCTTTATCATTTGAGTAAAGTAAGTTTTTCATCCGTGATCGTATAACACGAAACGGGCCCAGGGATCCTTTATATATTTTCCTAGATCCTAGTTGTTGATATGCGTTTACAGCTTCTTCTGGTATTATTATGGACTCATTTATTGAATGTCAGGTTATTACTTGCCCGCTAGTTCAACCAATGGTAAGCTAACGAACGCCAGAGGAAGCTTGCAGTTCTAAATGGATTGCATTAAAGGAAGTTGCTGCTAGAGATGATTTTTCCACATTGTAATTGAAAAGTTAGTTTGCACGTAAATGAGAGTTAAATCTATTACAATACCCCGATAGAAGTTGGGCAGGAGCGGTTCGCTTATCCCATAGGTTTCGGTGCTGGGATACATCTCTTTTCGGGCTATATATTCGATGTGCTCGAAATTCGTACGAACGCTTTGATAAGCCGACGTCGAATCTTCTTGACCGCCCAAAGTTTATTCTTGAAAAAAAGCATGTGAATAATTGTGAGAGATGAGAAACATTGCTGTCGAAGCAGTTCTTCGTTATGCTTAGTCGGCGCGCCTGCTAATGGAGTTGTCATCACGACCTTCGTGGAAAGCTGAAAGCTTCAGTTGTTGTTGTAGCGATAAGTCACCCCCCGAAGGCCTTGTGGAGTGTTATCGATGTTGCCTTTGCCGGATGCAGATCCGGTACGTTCCGCTAACAAGCACCATTAAGGTACTAGCCGGACCATTTCGCGAACGATTTGGTATGACCACATGAAACCTTCTAGGCCATCCCGCCCTCGACCACCCTCCCGGAACCAGGGGTCGCCAGTACCTCGGCTGTTAAAGAAACTGGATTCGCCACGGGTTGGCGAGGTTGACAATTGGGTTGGAGAAGCTATATATTGCGCTGGAAACCCCTTGAGAGGGTTGCGCTGTGCAAACCCTTGAATCAATTTAGTATTTTAGTCGCCTCTTACGAAAAGCATACCTACCGCGGGTATATTCTAAGCCCCCTAACCCACTGGGGGTAAAGCTTCATTAGAGGTATACCATAATGATAATATTGCTAATGGAATTTGTTTGTATGAGAACAAGTTAATACCAGAAATTGCTAGTTGTTGTTGTGTGTTAACAGTGCTTCGCTCTATTCAATCGGTACGACCACTCATAAATTGTCATCAAAGTCCTCTAACGGGTGTCCAAGGAGACTGGCATTTTCAACAGGGGCGGGCCATAGGAAGATTGGTGTTAGAGACCTAGGTTTCACATTACAAGAAAGTGCTAGTACCGGAGCAATCCAGATTTATGTCCCGTAAGGACGTGTGAAGTATATTTGCAATACTCATATCATAGACATTTCTTCGGGAGTGTGTTTATCGCTACACGAAGAAGAAGATTCTCAAGGAATCGGGCCTCTTTATGTCGAAAAGTTAGAGTTTCACTTCTAGTTTCCTTGAACTTTCGGTAGAAGATTTCGATAACAGTTCGTGAATGATCGCACTTATTGGACGAAGCCGTACTACGAGTAAAAGAATGTAGATAGAATTTTATTTTAGTTACCGATTAACTAACAAAAAGTTGTCTGGATCTTTGGTTAAATACCTCCGCCATTGTAATCAAGAACTATATCCGAATCTTTATTATAATGACTTGCGTCTCGAAATTTATGGGCTAAGCACCGTAAGAATTCTAAATGATATTCAGCCAAAAACTACCACTATGACGCTCTTGGTGCTCCCAAGAAAGTACTGTTTTAGCATCAGAGTTCCAAGTTTTGTAAGTAATCAATGATGTCACTTTACATGAGCTCGCATTAAAATGTATTCCATATTTCCTTGAATACGCTAACAGGCAACTTGAGTTGAAAACTTTTGTTTCAACCACGAGGGGCGTGTAATGATGTTTCTCTCAACAGCACAAGCATACCTACTCGCGAGGTAATCCTGAAGAATGCAGTAACAATGCAAAGGCTTAACCTCTCAGGATGTGATCATTAAAAGTCATACCCACTTAAACATATTTTCGTCACCTACATTTTGGATAGCAACAGGTTGTCCACAAGGAAACAAAACCAAGCGAATGCAAAGGCAAATGGATTCTTACCGATTCGTATTTGTCATACAGGCCGTATCCTTCTAATTCCAGTTATACAATCCAAAATAAAACTTGATTTGAATTAGATTTGTACAAAATCACTAACAAATAAGACTACATACATAAATCTACACGTCTTTCAATGCAGTTTCGACATTCCATAAAAGAGAAAAACAACAGCTGTCAAAAACATATGTTAGCACAAGTTTAGGGTAAATGAGCAAAAATAGGTAATCAAAGAAATTACAGCAGAGCAAAATCTTTAGGAAATGTCGACATCATATCGACATAGACATCGTTGGTCACATTTGAAATTGCTAATAGCCGTGTTTTTTTTACACGTGTATACGTTTCGTATGCGCGTGAAAAAAAACGCCTATCCTCGTTTAGATAATGCTTAGGAGACCCAGTGGTTAAACAACTAGCTACAGCACAGGGTGTAACGAAAAGCGGAGACACAACCCTCTGTTGTATTTCTGTATATAACATATAGCTATATATAGACTTCCATATATCAAAATCATCAGTATGGAAAAAAATTTTATTGAGCCATGTCCGTCTGTCCGTCCATCTGTCCGGTAACACGATAACTTGAGTAAATATTGAGATATCTTCACCAAATGCGGTACACGAGCTTAACTGGACCCAGAATAGATTGGTATTAAAAATGAGCGAAATCGTATAATAACCACGCCCACCTTTTATATATATAACATTTTGGAAAACACAAAAAAACCTGATTATTTAGTAAACAATACACCTAGAATGCTGAAATTTGACATGTGGAATGCTATTGAGACTCTTGATAAAAATTTTAAAACATTTTTAAAATGGGCGTGGCACCGCCCACTTGTGATAAAATCAATTTTACAAATATTATTAATCATAAATCAAAAATGGTTAAACCTATCGGTACAAAATTCGGCAAAGTGGTTGCCTTTACTGTAAGGAATGCTTTGAAGAAAAATTAACGAAATCGGTTAAGCACCACCCCAACTTTTATATAAAAGATTTTTAAAAGGGTCGTTGACGAATAAAATAAGCTATATCTTTGCAACAAAGAGCTTTATCCCAAGTACTGCCAGCAAGAGGTTTGAGGATTTTATTACGGCTCTTGATTTTCGGTACAATTGCGGCTGCTTGTTCACCAAAATGTAGATCCTGATCAAACGTCACAGCCAAGATTTTGGGGTGTATGACAGTCGGTAGCGTAGTGCCATCTTCGTGGATGTTCAAAATGGTCGACATTTGGGACGTCCATATTGTAAATAAGGTCGCGGCGGATTTAGTCGGTGATAATGCCAGGTTTCGCGAGGCGAAAAAACTGGAGAGATCAGGGAGGTAGCCGTTTATTTTATTGCATAGCTCATCGATCTATGGGCCTGGGCCTGTGGCCATTACTGTGCAGTCATCGGCGTAGGAAACGATTGTGACTCCTTCCGGTGGTGAAGGTAGCTTAGATATGTAGAAATTAAACAAAAGTGGGGATAGGACACCACCCTGTGGCACCCCTTGTTTAATTCTCCTTGGCTTTGATGTTTCGTTTCTAAATAGCACCGATGCCTGCCGACCACCCAGATAATTTGCGGTCCACCTTTTAAGACATGGGCGAAGGGTAGACCCTTCCAGGTCTTGCAGTAACGAGCCGTGGTTGACCGTATCAAAAGCTTTTGATAGGTCTAGCGCTACGAGTACTGTTCTATGGTGGGGGTTTTGATTTAAACCGCAATTTATCTGGGTGCTAATGGCATTTAGCGCGGAGGTAGTGCTATGGAGTTTTCTGAAGCCATGCTGATGGGAGGCTAGTTGCAAATTTGCTTGGAAATAAGGGAGCAAAATGGCTTCGAGCGTCTTTGCTACTGGCGATAGGAGAGATATCGGACGATACGACTCTCCTATGTTAGCTGGTTTACCAGGCTTTAGTAGCGGGACCACCTTGGCCATTCTCCATTTCTCGGGTATGACAAAGGTGGAAAGAGACAGGTTGAAGACCTGCGCTAAATATTTGAAACCCTCTTTCCCTAGGCTTTTAAGCATCGGCATGGCTATGCCGTCTGGGCCCACTGCTTTGGATGGTTTAGCGCGACCAATGGCGTCCTCAACCTCTTTAGCGGTGATGGTGATTGGTGACGCGCTGAATTTGTGTTTATGTGCGTGTCTGTTGGCCCTCCGTCTAACTTTGTCGACCGTAGAATGCATTATATATTGTCGGCAGAAAGCGCTCGCGCATTTTTTCGCATCCGACAGCACTTTGTCGCCAAAGGCGATGGAAACTTTGTCTTTGTGCTTAGTCGGATTCGATAGGGACTTTACGGTGGACCAAAGTTTACCCACACCGGTAGAGAGGTTACAACCTCTTAGGTGCTCCTCCCATTTCGCCCGCTTGTGTTCATCCACAAGCAATCTGATGCGTTGGTTTATATCCCTTATTTGGGGGTCGCCTGGATCAAGCTGCCTTATAAGGTCACGTTCTCTCGCTAAGTTTGCGGCCTCCGCCGGGAAGTGGGGCCGGATTTCGGGAATTCTCCCGGCGGGAATGAAACGTGCCGAGGCGGATTCAATGACCTTGCGGAAGGCACGCTCCCCTTGGCGGGCATCAGTCGGGATAGGGAGGGCAGCAAAGAGGTTGTCTGTAAAGGATTTATATTCTCCCCACTTTCCTTTTTTAAAGTTTATGAAAGTGCGTTTTTCGGTGACGATGAAGTCGGCGGTACGCTCGAGCGAAACAAGTATAGGCAGGTGGTCGGATGCCAATGATACCATCGGCTGCCAGTTGACGCAGTTTACGAGTTCTGCGCTCACGATTGAGATATCTGGCGAACTGTGACAGCTTCCTACCATACGTGTGGGGGCGTCTCCGTTTATTGTGCAGAACGTCGTTTCTTCTATTTCATCCGCCAACATCTCGCCCCTACTGTCCGCCCGCAAATTTGAATGCCATAGATCATGATGGGCATTGAAGTCGCCTAAAATAATGCGATTGTTTCCAGTGAGTAAGGCTCTGATATTAGGGTGGTATCCACCGGGGCAACAGGTGGCAGGGGGGATGTAGATGTTGATGATTTCTAGGTTTGCATCGCCTGACCGGACAGATAGGCCTTGACGTTCTAAGACACTGTCCCTTCGGCCGATGTCAGGATCAAATGTATGATATTGCACAGAGTGGTGCATGATAAACGCGAGACCGCCTCCATTTCCGCTCTCGCGATCCCTTCTGTGGACATTCTACCAGAACAGGTCTGCAGAAAAGATCTTGCTGTGAGTTTAGTCTCTTGAATTTCAGCAATGCGGATGTTGTGCCGCTTCACGAAATCGACTATCTCCGTGATCTTCCCAGTTAATCCATTATAGTTTAACTGCAGAATTCTGAAGTGCAAGGGGGAGACGTCGTCACGTAAGTGACGGGTGACTACGCCTGGGTTGTGGAAGGCTATTACGCAACTGCTGTTGTGGCCCTGGGACTGGACGTCCATGGGTAAGCATTGGGGTACACGGTGTATTTGGGTATGCGGCCTGGCAACATGGCGCAATGAAACTCGAGGGGGGGTTGCCGTCGCGGAGACCAGAACATCTAGGAAAGTGTCACCGTCCATGGCAGGAGCTGCATTGGGCGGATGTCGCAAATATATATATTCTGTGCTGGCAAACGGTGCAAAGGGAGGTAGGGACTAAGAGTCTGTTTCCCAGACCTACACGATTACTGCCGGAAAAGAGGGGGGGAGAAGACGGGGCAGGGGCTGATGCTCGACTCTACTACGGAGATTGTAGGTATGAGTGGGAGCAGCCGTATGAGTTGGTGCGCCGTGGGGCGCAAGCACCAGCGGGTACTTGTTGTGGCTTACTGAGCAGCGGGGCTGCTAGAAGGTAGTGGGGGGGCGCTAAGGCGTAGACTACGGGACGCCCTAGGGCGTGAACAGCAAGGATCCACAAAAAATTTAAAGAAGTTACGTGGACGTCTGGTTTTGGGATCTCGCCCAGAACAACCTGTCCGATACAACCATCCCTTACACGAGACACACTGACAAGAATATGACCGTCCTAAAAAGATTCTTTTCCGAAGCAGCAAAACCATTTCTCAGGACCGGGGTCAGGAGACGCACCCGGATTGGTGTCTATATGTTCCCGGAACAAGAGAATATGGAGCAGTCCCGCTGCAAAGAGCTGCTGGGAGGATGACAATGTGTGAGGGAATTAGATGGGGTTACACTGAAATGACAGTCCTTGGTCGGGAAAAATCCCGAGTCGCTCCGGTACATAGAACCGACTGCCTTGGACTTTTCCTCACAGTTCCCGCTATCGGAGCACGCTATTGTCGACCGTAACTGGGGAAGTGTATTGACCATCTCCATGCCACACAAGTTTTGAAACCTATTAACAAAGCCAAAGGGTTTAAGTAAATTGACCCAACGTTCCTTCATAAGTCATGACAACACTGTAAATATTATAGTTTACTTTTAATACCAATTTGGCATTTATATATAACAATGCCAGAAAGTATAATATTAAACCCGTGCTGGTCTTATCAAAGAGAGGGAAATTTATTCAAAGATTCTCTTTGAAAAACAAACCATGGGACTTAGTTCTATATATTTCATGGGTTTAAAATAAATCTAAAGTGGGTTTTGATCTATCCGTGTACCGAAATAGATTTAATAATAACTAGAATTAAAGTTAAGCCAAAAGAGAATTGGATGGAGTACATTATTGGTATTAAAATAAACCCATAACTGATAATTTAATGCCAGTGGGGCATTGAATACAAGCCAAAATTGTACTGGATTTAATACTTTTATTTTGGTATTAAAATAAGCCAATAAATGTTATTTTAATGCTAAAAAGGCATTGAATCCAAACCAAGAATGTAATTGAATTTAGTAAACTTTTGGTATTAAAACCAACCGGGAGTTTTTTTAAACGTACAGTGGCCAACTAAATTATAAGCCCATGATAGTCCTCTTCAAGTAAAATTTAGAAGAAATTCTACCGAAATATTTGAAATTTGATATTTATTAAAATGAGTATTATTTTGAAGAGTGCTGAAAATAAAAACCCAATTTAATTATTTAAATAGAAATGCATGTTTTATTTATATAAATTATATTAGTTATACTAAATTTATATATAAGTATAACTAAATTTTATTCTATTATTTCACAGGGCATTAACAAAAACATTTTCGAATGTATATTGTGGAATTCAAATGGTCTTACATTTTTTAGGCTATATAAACCAACTACTTCTAAATATTCTGTTGAAGAAATTTCATAGCACTCTAAGATGGAATTAAATTTCTTACTGACAAAAATTTCTAAACTTTAGTAAATTTCATTTTCGATAAGATTTTTTTTTATTTGTCCAAATGTAAGAATTCTGTTTTCTTTTCTTAAATTTAACATAAATTCTGGCCTATAAAAATATCCATATTTACTTTTAAACTTGTTTATTATTAATACCTGAGGCATTTTATTTTTATCAAATGTCTTAGATAAAAACTTATGTGCACATAAATCTAAATCTTCAAAACTTAAATCACATAGTGGATCACAAATAATTTCATTCTCAAATGTCATACTTTCCCATTTAATACTCATTTTTGTTTGATATCTATTAGCAAAGGATTTACATATAATTTTGTAATTATTGATAACTGAAACATCCCTGATAAACTCGCGATGCTTAGCCTCGTATCGCATTGCTCACGTATGAATCAGAGAACCCATTTTTTCTAAAACTGAAGGATAGTGGGTCAAAAAGTGATGTTTTGGGAGCAGGGGGTCTTCATAAACTTCTACTATATATTTCAAATGTAACTCTATATCTTCTCTAAGAGATTGTATATCGTGTTGTTTTAAGACGGGAGACAATGTAAGTTTTATTATTCGAATAAGCGAAGTAACCCCATTCCAGAAATGGGGCATAATATTGATATGAATATTAGCAACACTAAGGGGTACTGCCATCTCTAAGCCGATGCTAAGCAGTGACAGAATGCACATCAATAATTCAATCATTATGTCTACACATATGTACGTACAAGCGGCGGAGAAGCAACGCACAAACACATGCAGATGTCTTATCTGAGATATGCAATTATAATTGTGGAAGTCTCGCTCACAAACACACGCGCATATGAGAGCTATACACGTACATCTGTAGTTACAATTATAACAGATAACCAACTAGGAGATTCTAGAACAGAAACGCCTAGAAGATGCAACGAGGAAATCAAAGAGTATGAAAGGCAGCAAAGGTAGAGGCGCTGCAATCAGTTTTGATTAAGCACGCAATCTGTAGGGCAATAGTAGAGTTATTTATTGTGAAGTACTTTAATAAAGGCCATTTTACATTATTAAATATTGGAGTTATTTATTCAACAGTTTAGTGATTCGAACTTAGCAGAAGGTTGCAAATAAGAGGATTTGCAGTAAATTCGTTACAATATCATAAAAGTTAAAAAAGATGAAAGGCATGTGCAAAATAAGACATAAGTTTTGAGAGGCTGACAATCCAATGGATGTTCGGCATTTTTTATCAATGGTGATTTTTGATGGGAGGCATGTACTTTGTAAATATCCGAAATTGAAACTTTTAATTTTATCATTAATATCTGTTATTGAAAGGTATTTGCTTTCCGCAAGCTTCTGAAAAAAGAGTTTTAAAATGAAAGGTACAGCGCCAGCCAAAATATCGTGCATTACATCAACATTAAGACTTTCAAAAATTTTTTAGTGAGATAATTTGTTAATCTCATAAGAGGGTTTGATGCCTTTGGTAGATTTTGGATCTAAAAAAGTTACGCCTGGAACATGTGTTCTTAACATATCGCACCCCGCTTTAGAAGTGACATAAGTAGAAAAACAACAATATTGATTTAGAGGCCGTTTCAATTTGATACATAATTTATTTTGTTTCCAAAGGTATCAGACTTTCTAAATTCCAGTTGCTTTGCGTTTATCGTTACCTTTAGTAGAATATTTAGCAAACTTTTAGAAAGAATTTTTCCAGAAAATGTTTTAACTATGTTTTTGATAAGTTGTGTCGTTTCTGATTTGGTTATAAAATTTTAATTATTTTTAGTTGTGTCACTTATCTTAATTTTTATATTCCAAAAAATATTGTAAGACATCGTAAAATAAAAACACTAATATTTTTTGAAACATATTTATATTTGATGTAACTTCTAGAAGTACATAACTCATAGTGTATGGTATACATTTTATTGCATTGAATATACATTGAATAAATACGTTTTAAACATGTTATAAACTAATATAATACTAAGAACAAAATGGTATCTTATTTTAGATTATTAGCTGTGATATAAAATAAATAATATTTTATATATTAGAGCCACTATAGATTTTCATAAAAGTCAGCATAAAACTTCTTAATGTGAATAGCATGTAGGAGTGATAGAAGATCTTCTTTTTTGCTATCTTTAAGATGAAGTTTTCTCTTGTAGAGTGGATTTAGGCTTGGAATGTTTGAAGTTATACCGAGGGTTCTCTTTGCAATATTTATTTCCTGATATTCACTATCTTCGTATGATGTTTTGATGAATAGTTTACTTAGGTTATTGCGATCGATCATGAGAATTTTAAATTCTGTAATTTTAAGTGATCCCAAGCTAATTTGTAATTGTTCGTTTAACGCTTTTATATTATAAAAGTCGTTACGGCTTAGTTCGTTTACATGATAGGGTGTTCCGTTTCTTTGTATATAGGGCCACTTTTCAGAGCCCTCTTTTATTTGTTTTTCAATTACTGAATGGACACTATCACCTTCGTTTTGGGTGTGACCAGTGATTAGATATTTGTGGGTTATTGATTTTATTTGTGTAAATTTTACAATTGCATAGTAGTACAAAGCCACCATGAACTTATTTTTCTGCTGCCCACAGCAGTTGTCTGAGTAAAAAATAAGTCAAAATTTTCTTGAATATTTTTTTGAACTGTTTTGTATATAAACATTAGTATACAGCTTGCTATTTCCTCAACTCCTCATTTGCCCTCGCCCTCGTGCCATAGATAGCATTCTGTATTTTTAGTTGTTAGTTCAGTTATCGTGAAATTAAAGGTATTTAATTTGGATTTGTAATAAAATACACTAACATTACCACGGGGACAGGGTAACACAGCCTGAAGGTCATACACAGCTACTACATAGTTCTTGTTCACTTTTATTTTATCCTTATTTTTTCCTCTCTCGATAACTCTTTTTCTTTCTGATGGTTTTCATATCTAATTTTTAGGTTTTCCTTATCTTGTTCTGACGCATTTACGTACGCAGTACATAATTCACATTGGTCTTTTTTTGAAGTGTAGAAGCTAATGTTGTATTCGTTATTAAATATTTTACTAAACATACATAAATTTGCAAATGGTTTCCCAGCGTGAATACAGGAAGTTTTATAATCTCTCCAAATATCGGCCAATGATTTACTACCATCTACATAATGTCGTGAAGTTTGGGCGCGTAAATAATGAGACTCGATTTTTGGTATTCTCTCGATGTGTTGTCTGACTCCATCTTTTATTTCAGATGGCACGGTTGGATGAGGATTGTGTAAAGATCGTTTTATAAACTCGAATACGTCCATTTAAGTAAAAATGGAAAGCATTGTTTAACTTACGTTGACTTCGAGTAGACGAATATCTGTACTTAGGTTTTATGGTAGTCCTGCAGCCAGCAATGAAACATCTTTGTTTGTGTAAATCACCTAAATCCCAATAGCTTCTAAAAATCTGTTGCCGTTGCTCTTCATTAATTTTTGCAGAACATTGAAGTTTGCATTTTTCTCCGCATGGTGGACGTATGTTTATCTGTCGGTATTCTCGCCTACTCTTCATACATAGCTTCTTGATACATAGCTTAACCCAATATTCCTTCTGATTTTAGCTTTCTTAACAATCCAGTTTTCTGAAATCGAGTTTCTCTTCTTTCCTTTCTTATTTGGGCTCTCAAATTCCTCAGCAGCTATCTCCATTAAACTCTCTTCATTAGAGTCTTCTTCATTAGAAGACTCGCTAAACACGGTTGTTGTCTGGAAAATTTGATGTCTATTTTCTTTATTTTCACAATATTCTGAGTCTTTATGTGAGTCATAACAATCACTTTCTCCACTATTTACAGGAGAAATTGCATAGCTTTTTCATCTACTTTGCGTAGTTTGTACTTTAAACTCTCGCGACAAAGCCCTGAAGACCCTGAAACTGGCGACTGTGGAATATTTCTTTTAACTGGACTTAGAGGTGCAGCAAAACTAGGCAAAGTACTTGTTTCGGATGAAGATACTGCGTCTACAAAACTTACTAAATTAAGTTGAGCTATAAAAAAATAAGTAATTAACTTTACTTACTTATTTCCGGAAAATCTGGTATAGTGGATACATCTACATCATTAGTAATTTTAAATTAAGTACAATAATAGTATAATGGATAATCTTTTTTATCTTTTTCACAATTGATTAAACAATATAAATGTTACCAGATATTAGCACGAAGTCAAACTGTAAAAAAAGACTAGTTCGATACTATTATCATATTTATTTTAATCAATAGTGGAAAGAGAAAATGAAACTTACTCGGTAATCGCATATCGTGGATAAGCGGATGTAATATTATATTAAAATCGACGTTTTTGTTTTTCAGATCTTTACATAAGAAAAACGCAATTAAGTGAATATTAGCACACTTCGAATTGTATTGAAAAGGAAGATTTCTTATTGTAAAGTAAAGCGCACCAACCTTGTGGATTCCGGTTTTGCTTCCTAAAGGGTAACTAACCCTTTCGAAGTCATCATAAAAAAAAAATTTGTATTTGTAATGCATTAGGTTCGTTTTGAAAAAAAAGTCGAAGTAGAAAAATGTTTAGCACAGCAAAAGCTTACTAGTGTTTCTCTATTACAAATATGATTTTCTTTAAAATATAGATCTTTGAAAGATTTGTTTTGAAATAAAGTTTTAAGTGTTTCAAGAATAGGAATGTACTGAAATGTAGACTGAATGAAGTGCTTAGTTCGATGCAAATTTTTTCTCTTCTTTTTAACAACCCAATTACCACCTAACGGCTTTGGGATTGGTGAAACAAAAAAACCTAATTTTTTGCACTCTTTTACTCGTTTAAATTTTGTTGAATATTGTTTGAAATCATCGGCCAGTTTATTCCGAAAGTTAGCACATGTTTCATCAAATAAGTTTATCTCGGGATGTTTTTCTATTATGTAGCTTTCAAAATTATTCAACCATTTTTTTATTAGAACTTCAAATGAGGAGAACATTTCACCAATTTTAGTTTCTGTAAACCCACTTGATACCAATTTTTTTGAAAGTGATGGAGAAAGTTTCAAAATTTTCATCAATGTAATTATCCCCCCATTGAGTATTTACCCTCTCTGTTTTTGACATTGGTTCAATTTTCTTCGCTGGAATTTCGCTGTTCATATTTATAGGAATGCAAAGCTTGGAATGTCTACTTAACGAGCTAAATGTATTAAATACTCTTTTACATGTGTTAGAGGAAGCGCACCTCAACTTTAATCCGTGAGACTCGGATAAGAAATGTTCATTTCTTAAATGAAATACAACATTTGCATCGGTTTCAAATTCTTTGTTACATGAAAAGCAAAACTTTGCCATTCTTAGTTAATGTAAAACTTAATTAAATAATTCCTTAAACTTATTCTCGAACTTTGATTGTACTTCCAGTAACCTAGAACTTGCCTATTTTTGTCGTCTATTTTGTAAATAAATATTGCAGCAAATGCCAAAAAGTTCTCCAAAGTAGCTACCAATTGTATATTAAATACGTAAAATGATTTAAAATAAAGATCAAATACATGTCTAAACTTATAAGAGGGGGAACACCTATCGTCTTACCATCAATGGTAATAAAATATAGGCAAATTGTGGCTTTATCTTGTCCAACTGCAATGATGGTGGGCTGACTAGACGCCACTGTAAATTCTGTTATTGGGGTGTTGAGCTGCAAAAAAATAAATTTGTTATTTGTGTTGATTAAGATAAAAACATTGATTACAAATTGCGTTTTCAAAAGACATGAAACTATCGACAGATTTTTGGAAGTTTGTTTTTTTTTTGGCCACGTCCATTTGCAGTAGATGGCAGCAGCTTTAAAAAAATCAAATAAATTAGCACTTCAGAGGACCAATCAGTATAGTTTCCCAAATTAGATCCGCCACTCGCATCAATGGAAATTTTTTCCACACAGGTTTCATACTTTTCACAGTTTTCTAAAAAACCTTTCGAAATCGCTTCTCCATATCGAAGATTAAAATCAAAATCAATCTACAACAAATCATTATTTTTATTAAATGTATGCAAGTATGTGGTATAATTCTTTATACATTACCAGTGACGAATCATATAAAAATATTGGGAAATATTCTAAAACGTTAACTGCAGATGCAATAAATTTTTGTCTTGCTTTTAATGTTTCTGGCAATTTCTGCTGCATCAAACTCAAATCCTCCGCAACTACGCAGTTCTGAAAAAAATTAAGATCTTGCTCAGAAATCACCGCGTCATCATCGCTTTCCTTTTCGGCCGCAGACAGTTTACGTTTTTTGTTACCACCGCTACTGAGTTTATTAAGTTTAATGTTTATGTTTTTTAGCTTTGCAACTGAATAGCCCGAATTGTTCTCCGGATTGTAGAATAAATCCTGAAATAATTTTTAAGGTTCATAAGAAGGTTTTAGCGCAGTATTAAAAGTCTTATTGTGTACTTATAATTCTCCAAAATTGCTGTTAGTAACCTTATAAACTGGAAAAAGACGTATCACTGATTCAGCTAGTGCAATTTATTCCTCACGCTTAGGGTAATTTCCACAATGCTTTCGTAAAAAGTTGGTACACTCGCGCACTAAGGCACGTCAGGAGCTGTCACTTAAATTGTTCGTTTTTTTGTATTCCTCAAGAATGCACGAGAAATCTCTACATCGGAGGTAGTTTTCCAACTCCTGGTGAATACTCTACCATTAAAATAAACTTTGGCATTTATTCTTATACTTACCTCGTAATTTAAACTCTTAGCAACTGGTGATCCATTATTGGCAAATTTTCATTTATTTCCAATAAAAACCAGCTACAGCTTTTATATTGGGAAATAATTTCTTGGAAATCGTCCACAAAATTCTTAATACTTTTTTGGTTTCGTTTTAAAACCAAAAATACTTAAAATATCGGAGAGAGCATCTTAAAGCCTTTCTGATCTCAAATAAAAACTAAAAAGTATTAAAGTTTGGGAGTGAGAGTACGTCTTAGTACTTTACTGGTTTTACTTTTAAGCCAGTAGTAATAATGAGCCGAGTAACATTAATATAATTGCAGGCATGCTTAACGAACGAAACGATATCATTTCGTTACGATAATCAACGCTAATAAACGAAACGAAGTCACTTCGTTTCGTTTATTAACGTTAATAACGTCAAATTAACGTTAATTTGACGATCTTAACGTTAATAAACGAAACGAAGTGACTTCGTTCCGTTTATTAGCGTTGATTATCGTAACGAAATGATATCGTTTCGTTCGTTAAGCATGCCTGTATAATTGAGAGTGAGAGAATTTCTTAATACTTTTTTGGTTTTGTTTTTAAACCAATGATACCTAAAATATTAGAGAGCGAGATTTAATATGTTTTTGGTCTTAGATTAAAACTGCAAAGTATTGTAACGAATATTAAGAACACTAAGGCTACTGTCATCTATAAGCCGATGCTAAGCAGTGCCGTGAATGCACATCAATAATTCAATCATTATGTCTACACATATGGTACGTATACGCAGCTGACAAGCAACGCACAAGCACATGCAGATATCTTATCTGAAATGCTCCTAAAGGTATGCAAGTGTGATTGTGGAAGTGTCGCTCACACATACAAGCGCATGGGGTATGGGAGAAGCTATAAAAATTATACATCTGTAGTTGTAGCTGAGAAATTTATAACTAACTAGTCAGTTCTGGAATTAGAAAAGCCTAGAAGTATGCAACAAGGAGGTCGTACAGTATAAAAGGGCGACAACAGTGGAGGCGAGAAGTAAGTTTCATTTGAGCTTTCAATCAGTTTGGTTATTAAGCAAGCTATTCGTTGCTAAGTATAAGTGTTATTGTGAAGTACTTTAATAAAGGCCATTTTTCCATTATTCAACATTGGAGTTATTTATTCAACAATTTAGCGATACGAACGTTAGAAGAAGATTGCAAATAAGGGGAATTGCAGTAAACTCGTTACAATTGATGTCAGAAGAGGAATTGTTGAATAAATTCCAGAGTTGCAAAGCACAACAAGGACATGGCGAAGTTAAGTGAATTAAGGATCCAACAACTGAAAAAGGAGTTGGACGCCCGTGGATTGAATACAACCGGCAATAAACTCGAACTTCAGGCAAGACTACGAGAGGCAATGGAAGCAGAAGGAATTAACGTGGAAGAATATGTCTTTCATCTTGATGGCGACGAGACAACAACAAAAATTGAGGAGAAAAACGAAACACCGCAGACAATGGCGAACACAGACTTGAACACAATATTAGCTGCAATATCTGCAGAAACATCGACAGTAACATCCAAGGTGGAAACTCAACTGGAATCACAGGAGGCACGTATAACATCCAATAGAATCGCAGGAGAACAGTATAACAGCGAAGATTGAATCACAGGAGACACGTATCTCAGAAATGTCGTCAGAAATAGCATCTAAAATTGAAGCACAAGAGGCACGTACATATATCAGAAATGTCGACACAAATTTCAGCACAGGTATCATCGCAGATCTCTGCACAACTAGAATCGCGTATGTAAAGAAACTAACGCAGTTTCAGGAAGGGTTCAGTGGTCGACAAGATAAAATGGAGGCCGAGATAGATGCTTTAAAAGATCGTATTCAGGAGTTACAATTGAACCGTCCAATAACGTCAACGTTTACTCTGAAGGTAAAATCCCCAACGTTTGATGGTTCTATTCCCTTCCAGGTATTTAAGCTCCAATTTGAGAAGACGTCGGCAGCGAACAACTGGAATGCTGAGGATAAAGTTGCAGCTCTGTTCGTGAAAGGATTCATTGAAAGGGCCAGCAGCCGAAATCCTACAGACAATTCCCGAAGGAGAGCGGAACAACTATGAAGCATTGATGGCCGCTGTCGAGAGACGTTATGGAAGCGACCATAGGAAACAGATATTCCAAATTGAGTTGCAAAACCGTCACCAAAGAGCGAATGAGACTTTGCAGGAGTTTGCCTCGGATGTTGAAATATTGGCTCATCTCGCAAATGCGGACGCACCCGTGGAATACACCGAGAGGGTGAAAATCCAGAGTTTTATAATGGCATACGGGACGTGGAAACGAAGCGAGCTACATACGCAAACCCAAAGCTGACATTTGCTGAAACTGTATAACATGCATTGACTTAGGAAACTGCCTCCCTATTGAGTAAACCAGCATATAAGGCTCATCGTGTGGAAGTAGAAAGACCAGAGTGGGTAGACACAATTTTGGAAGCATTGAAGGGTACGCAGCAGAAGGATAATGATGCAGTCAAATGCTTTAAGTGTGGAAAGCCAGGGCACATTGCGCGTTATTGCAACACCAATCCTAACAGTTCCAACAATGTGGGTGGTCGTAAACGCAGAGCTGAAGGAGATGATCAGATCTCCAAGACCAATCAATCGTTAAACTAAAGCGAGTCGGCAGCAAGGGGCGACAGCTGGCTGCCTCAATTGAATGCCCCATAATCTCTATCTCACAAATTGGAAGAATGTCAAACAATCTTACTGTCGGAGGACATGTGGATGGAAAGAACGTTTACTGACTGTAGATACGGGTGCATCCCATTCCACCATTTGATCAGATTTAGTCAACAAGAAGATAATACCATTTCTTGGAGCAAGATTACGTGCAGCCACGGGAGATGACACCCAGGTAATTGGAGAAGTAGCATGTGAAGTAGCAATTGGGAACGTCACGGTACTACAAAATTCTATAGTGGCAGAGATTGTTGATGAAATCATAAGTGGAGTGGACTTCTTAACCGACGCAGGCATCAAGATCGATATGCAAAGCAAGACGATGCGATATAAGAACATGCATGTGCCACTTAATTTCGGCTATGAAAGAGTCTACAGCAGTAAACGAGTGCTGGTGGAAGAGAGTCAGCAAATACCACCAAAATCCGAAGCAGTAATCTGGTCAAAGGTTTATGGAGGTTGTGAGACAAACAAATTGTGGGTTGTAGAAGCAGAAAACAACTCAGCACTGAACATACTTGTAGGAAAAACCCTGGCTATGACAAAACAAGATGGACGTATTCCGGTAAGAGTACTCAATGAGTTCAAGTCACCATTCAATTTGACCAAAGGAGCTATTTTGGGAAGATGCCAAGAGGCTGAAGTAGTTATTAACAGTGAACAGCTCCAGGAACACGTTTCATCTAGTAATACTGATCTTTCAAATGACATCACGGCACGGACGCAGGAAGAGGAAGCCTATCAGAGGAAGGCAAAACAACTGCTCCTAAAGTACGCGAACATATTTGACCAGGATGGTTCCAAAACAGGCCGCACCAATGTTGTGAAAGATCAAATTGACACTGGAGACGCGAGGCCGATACGTCATGCTCCTCGTAGTGTTCCACTGGCGAAACGGGAAGTTGTGAGTCAAATCGTACAAGAAATGAGCAACAGCGGCGTCATCGAACCATCAGCTAGTCCATGGAGCTCACCGGTAGTACTTGTAAAAAAGAAGGATGGAAAAATGAGGTTTTGCGTGGACTAACGGAAGTTGAATGACGTTGCGAAAAAGGATAGCTACCCATTGCCAAGAAAACGACGACACTCTGGAGTCGCTATCTGGTACGAAATGGTTTTCCACACTGGACTTGAAAAGCGGCTACTGGCAAGTTTAGGTGAAGGAGGAAGATAAAGAGAAAACAGCCTTCAGTGTCGGTGATGGTCTTTGGCAATTTACATTGATGACTTTTGGACTTTGTAATGCACCAGCTACTTTTGAGAGACTTGTGGACCAGGTACTGAAAGGTCTACATTGGAAAACATGCTTGGTGTACCTGGACGACATCATTGTATTGGACAAGAACTTTGATGAACATCTTAAGAACTTGGAGGAAGTTTTCCAGAGAATAGCTGGCGCTGGTCTGAAGTTAAGTCACAAAAGGTGTGCGCTGTTTAAAAAGGAAGTAAATTATTTGGGTCACAAGGTAATAGATAGATAGAGGCTGTAAAGGATTGGCAAAGACCACAGAACCTACATGAATTGAGACGTTTCATTGGGCTGTGCACATATTACCGCCGATTTGTACCAAATTTTTCCAGCGTAGCCCATAGCCTCCATGAGCTTACAGAAAAAATAAAGCTTTTGAATGGAAGAAGGAGCAAGAAGTGGCTTTCCAAACATTGAAGGAGCGATTGTGCACTGCCCCAATGTTAGCATATCCGATTCCAGGAGCAACATTTATTCTAGACACAGATGCGAGTGGATATGCTATAGGAGGCGTTTTGTCACAACTGGTCGAAGGACAGGAGAAGGCAGTTGCATATTACAGCCGTTCGATTGGAAAACCAGAGAGGAACTACTGCGTTACACGAAGAGAGCTGTTGGCATTGGTGCATTAAACATTTTCACAAATACCTCTACGGCCAGCGATTCCGTGTCAGGACAGATCACGCAGCTTTAAAATGGCTTCTGCAGTTCCGTAATCCGGAAGGACAATTGGCACGGTGGAACGAGCGACTACAAAGTTATGACTTTTCCATTGAGCATCGAAAAGGTAGTACCCATGGAAACGCCGATGCAATGTCACGAAGACCATGTAATTTGGAATGCAAGCACTGTTCAAAAGCCGAGGCTAAAGAAGACATTATAGATGTCTGGCTAATGACTATAACGTGTACGGGGGAATGGTACAAGGAACAACTAAGAAAGTGTCAGCTAGAAGATACAGATCTGTCACATGTTATGCAAGGGCTCGAACGAAACGAAAGACAAAACAGAGAAGAGATGTTAGCAGAGAGTCCCATTGCGAAGTCATATTGGTCACAGTGGAACAGTTTAGAATTGATATCCGGTTGCCTTCATCGAGTACGGGAGAGTGAGGATGGTCAATGCAAGAAGAAACTGATAGTTGTTCCCAGAAAGATGATTCCTGACGTACTCAGCGAGCTGCATAATTGTCCAAGTGGAGGTCATCTTGGAATAACGAAGACGCTCGAGAAAATTAAGCAGAGATTCTATTGGGTTGGTTGCCGTCAGTCGGTCACCGAGTGGATTGCCAACTGCGAGGTATGCAACAGAGCGAAAGGGCCCAAAATACGAAGTCATGTATGTATATTTCAGGTGCACCATTTGAAATGATCGCCATGGATGTCGCAGGTCCATTTCCTACTAGCAACCGCGGAAACAAATACGTACTGGTGGTTATGGATTATTTCAGTAAATGGCCAGAATTATACCCAATCCCAAACCAAGAAGCAGAAACAGTAGCAGAAGTGGTTACAAACGAATGGGTTGCAAGGTATGGTGTACCAATGGAGTTACATTCTGACCAAGGCAGGAATTTTGAATCAGCTGTGTTCCAAGAAATGTGCAAGAAGTTGGGCATTCGAAAAACACGGACAAATGCATTGCATCCTCAGTCCGATGGTATGGTGGAACGTTTCAATAGAACATTGGAGGAGCATTTAAGGAAAGTAGTAGACAAGTACCATAAGGACTGGGATACACACATATCAATATTCTTGATGGCCTACCGATCGGCAGTACATGACACAACGGGCCAAACCCCCGCAAAGGAAATTTTTGGCAATGACCTTCGACTGTCAGCTGATTTGAAGTATGGGATAGATGCCGATGCGGAGAGGAATGTCAAGAAATCCACTGGTCTCTTGGAAGTAGAGCTGAGAGAGGTACACGATCTGGTAAGGCAGCGAGCAAAGGTTATGAGTGACAAGATGAAAGCGAGGTACGATAAAGCAATTAATTCGGAAGGGTTTCAGGAAGGAGATTTGGTGCTGCTATACAACCCACAACGAAAAAAAGGTTTGTCCCCGAAATTGCAGTGTAACTGGGAAGGCCCATACAAAGTTGTAAAACGGATCAACGATGTAGTGTACCGCATGCAAACCATTGGCAAACTACGAACCAAAATGAAAGTGGTTCATTTGGAGAGGCTAGCATCGTTTAGATCGATCAGACTTAGGTGGAGGGCAGTGTAACGAATATTAGCAACACTAAGGGTACTGTCATCTCTAAGCCGATGCTAAGCAGTGACGTGAATGCACATCAATAATTCAATCATTATGTCTACACATATGGTACGTATACGCAGCTGAGAAGCAACGCACAAGCACATGCAGATATCTTATCTGAAATGCTCCTAAAGGTATGCAATTGTGATTGTGGAAGTGTCGCTCACACAAGCGCATGGGGTATGAGAGAAGCTATAAAAATTATACATCTGTAGTTGTAGCTGAGAAATTTATAACTAACTAGTAAGTTCTGGAATTAGAAAAGCCTAGAAATATGCAACAAGGAGGTCGGACAGTATAAAAGGGCGACAACAGTGGAGGAGAGAAGTCAGTTTCATTTGAGCTATCAATCAGTTTGGTTATTAAGCAAGCTATTCGTTGCAAAGTATAAGTGTTATTGTGAAGTACTTTAATAAAATATTGGAGTAATTTATTCAACAATTTAGCGATACGAACGTTAGCAGAAGATTGCAAATAAGGGGAATTGCAGTAAATTCGTTACAGGATTAATATTTTTAAAACGCGACAATCAGCATTGATTAAAGTTTTGTTTCAATACGATTTTGGATTAAAATTTATTTCAATAATATTTCATATTCTTAAAATAAAACTTTTTAGAATTAAAACACAAATTTAATACCAAAAATGTTTAAGTTCAATAGCAACTGGTATTAAAAGTAAAACTCCACTTTTTACTGTGAAGGATTGTTTAATGTGAGAATAGTTGTGTCCCCACAAGCAAGCTTTTGCCTTTACTATTAAAACTCAAATTTAGTTTTATCGAATTTATTTTATGGATCATAAAAATTTAGCAAAAAACACAGCTATCATGTTTTCTAACGCAATTCTTCTTCTATCTCCTCATCTCTGTCTAGATCGCTTTCAGTGCCATTTACGTTCACGCGCCTTCTTCCAGAGTTCCAAATAATATCAAAATCCAAATTACATTCCTTTGCTATCCGTTGGACCAGAGCTTTATCGACCAAGCCAACAGTACTCCACCCGTTATCTTTCATTGCCAATTCCTTCAAAGCACGACCAGCTTCAGCCCACTGTTTCGAATAGCCCAAGGCACGAACCAGCATAGCAAGTATATCAGCTTGACGTATTGGAGGTGTTTCCGGTTTAACTAAAAAAAATAGAGTGTAACGTGAACAGAAGTACACATTTAGGATTAAAGGTATGATAAAAGAAATCGTCGCTGTAAATTCCAGATTAACATAAAACGCTTTGTTTCCTTGCTTCGCCTGACAGATGAGTTCAATGTATGGCGGCATTTATTTGTGGAAATGTAGTTTGTTAAAAAAAACGGGACAAAAAGTAAAGGCCGGATTTTCTATGCCTCGCTTTGAAAGCGCCGTAAGTTAACAATATCTTTTGGTATCGATGTTCCTAACTTACGGCGCTGTCAAAGCGGTATCGATGTTGTGGTAGTGGCAAAGTTAAGACCTCTCACGACGGCCAAACTCACACTCTGAAGGTCTCTTATCATATCCGCCCTAGGATAAAGTATGAAAGATGATTGCATCAGATAAAATAACTCTTGGAGAATTTGAGAGAAAAGATCATTGCAATATATATGGACCAGTAGGAAGTATATCAATTTCAATCTTGTGGAGTTTCAAATGTTGTTGAGTGCTCGATGCCAACAACACAACAGCAGAAGAAATTCAAGCAAAATTTTCAACTCACCTTATTATCTCAGTCTACTTCTTTCCTTGTGTATCTGTCAGGACGCACTGTAGACTGAAGATGAAGGGCACATCATTGAATGAAGCAAGTGTGGAAAGACCTGACTTAGTTTGAAACTTCTTTTTGGGTTGCTGACAGCTGCACGGTGTGCCATTGTGCGCATCCCATCTGCATATTTCGTCACCTAACATAAGCGCAGAAACTACGTGCTTGCGCTTCGAAAAAGATCTTAAAGATGAACATGATGCAAATTTGTGGAATTGTTGAAAGATACGATACACGGTGTATCAATGGCTCCTAAGTAATACAAGTTGTAGAGTCAGGAGCGTATTGTGCTGTTCCGTTCATAAACATATAGCCTTAAAATGGGGAAATCCTTACACCTATGTATATTACGTTCCGGGTTATATGGGCTTAGACGATAACGAAGAGGGGGGTGAGCTGACAAAGCAACTCACCTTCGAATCTTATACAGAAGACTTGCCACCGAGATTGAGTGAGATAACAACCAACTCAGCAGGTCAGGCAATGACCCATACGCAAGGTTTCCAAGAGTCAAAGATCTTTGGAAGTCTTATGACATCAGGCCAAAAAAGCTATTCATATCATTAAAATACCGAACCTGCCTTTTAGTATCGCATGCAAGTGCGGCTTGCGATTTACCAGCTTCAAGTAGGGTGGGTCCTAGGCAGATTCTAGTATTTGCCCCCAGTGGGTCAAGGTAGTATATTCCCCCGGTAAGCTATGGCCTTTGTTCGAGGCAAATAAAAACCACAAGCCCGGAAGTTCCATGGGTCTAAAGATCATTCCCGCGGAAGTCTGACTAGTCCTAGAAGGGGCTAGTTCAATATATGGCTACACTATTTTGGTAGCGTGGCAGTGCAACAAAACCCACCATTACTTTAAAGCCATGCACGGTACATCGAAATTTAAATAAAAAGAATAATGCCTTTTGGAATCCTTTCGAAAGGCGCTCAGGAAATCCTTCTTTAGTTAAATAGTTTAAAAGATATGCGCAAAATCAATGTACGAATATAGTGTGGCAGTAAAAAGTTTTGGCCATGCGTTATGTTCTCTTAAGGCATCAGCGCGTATTTTTGTGGTTACAGCAGTGGTTTCAAAAACGAAAAACGTGAGTGTATGAGTGAGAACGAGATAATGGGAGCAGCCCAGTAGGAAATTTAAACCAAAATAACAGCATATTGGATTGGAGTAGAAAATTTGGAACGTGTTAGATCTTCAAATAAAAAATTAAATTGTGTTACTTGTTAAGCCTACACATTTTTAAATAAGGGCGGTATTTTACAGATTTTGCATTTGATAAAATTCTTGTATTACCGATGTTAATGATTTAATGCAAATTAATTTTTACTAGTATCGCCTGTGGTCGAAATTCGACCAACGTGTATTTTTTTCAACTAAGTCTATGCATCAAGTGTTGGAAATATAGCAAACTGGTCTAACTTACTTAACTTTTTCCTTAAAATTTTGAATTTGATCTAAGACCATGTACTTTTTGATTGTATTTTCTTAAATTTTCTACAAACTTTTCGCGTGTAATTATAACGTTTTGGTATGGAGTTCTTTAAACAAAAATATAAAAATTATGTAAAATCAAATGAAATTGACATAGAATTATGGTGAAATTACTTGAAATTGAATTGAAAAATAGGTTTTTCCACACCACCCGGAAGTTCCCCGTTGGCCGCTACCGAAGTTAGTTTTGGGAGCTCGGTTCCCCAGTAGGCCTATATAACCCATATACATATATCGCCCATTTACTTCAATTGTGTCATAATTCAAAAAAAAACGAACTTTTAGTTAAAAACGAAGAAATTTGCTAAAGGAATTTAGCCTATTTCACGCCACCCGTTTAATTTTGTATAAATACATATATAATATGTAAGTGTGACACAAAACAAAAATTTCGAGTAGAATAGCGGATACCTTCATAAAAAATAAAATTAAAATATAAAAAAATTATGTAATGAGAAAGAAAGCAGAGTTTACTAAAAAATGTTTAATCAAAGAAAAAATAAAGTACTTAAATTGCGAAAAAATTAAGTGAAGTGAACAAACAGTTCCATATAAAAACGCAATAAGTGCACTTAGACTTTTTCCGGGATTTAATGTGATCATTGTGGAAATATGAAGATTCTAATGTTCGGATATTTAATGTTGGGATTCCCATTGAGATCTATGTACGTAATTAATTTGTATTAAATTTGTAAACACTCCATTTCATGAATATATATGACCATATCTACGATAAAATGTCGTCTGTGAACAATACAATACTAAGATATAACAAGGCAGAATAAATTAGAAAGAAAAGAATAACAAACAAAAACATTAAAGTTATTCACGTAAACATATTTACTAAAATAAAATTGATTTCATAACTTTAAGCGACATACAAAAATTAGGGTTATGGGATCTAAGCATCCGATTAATGGATATATAATCCAACAAAGTTAGCCTAATAATAAATATAGTGGGTAATATACTGACTATGCACGCTACGATGCCGGTTTCCGTTTTGACCTAAAATCAAAGACGTTTTTTTGTTTCGTTTAATATACAATGTGAAATTTTCCGATTCAATCAAGTTGCAGTATAATAATAATAAACCATTTTGAAATAAGAGAATATATAATAAAATAAAATAAGAAGTAAATAAATTAGCATAAAAGGTAATATAAAAAATTTAATGTTATATTTTTGTAACTTTTTTTTTTTTCGTTCAGTATAAGACGTACTTTGCCATTAATTGTTATAAATAAATTAGTTAGTTTCAACTAAAGTTAACTCATTATTTGCGATTTCATGTTTTTTTGAAAACAACTAAATTAAAAACAAAGAATCTGTTAAATAAAGACTTATGTGTTTACGTGTAAGTGAAATTTGCCACGAAAAATGGGCCGGTCAAAACTAAATTCTATTTAAGCTTTTTGGTACGCTACAAATATTTTGGAACAATTTTTTAGAATTTTGATAGAGACTATTATAGGCAAGTGGCAACAATGGGAAACCATGTTTTAATCTTTCACCGTGTAGCGCGTACGCTTATGTAGGTTTGTGTCTTAGAGCACTTACATAATGTGTCCAAGATGGCGCGCTTTTGTGCAAGAAAATAAATATCCATATTTGGAGAGATTGTTGGATTTACGAAAAAGTTTTTCCATTAATTATAAACAAATAGAGTAATATTTGTTAACAAAAATAGGCCTATGCACTGTGGCTGATCTATACGAATCGATTCATATCACTTTTATATGATTTTACGTATGCTAACTATGCGAAACCGCCTGTCAATTGTTTGTATGGAAATTTTGTTAGCGTATTAATATATAGATTAGCGTATTAATATATAGATAGTGGGTAATATACTGCCTATGCAATACGGCCGCTATGATGCCGGTAACCGCTTTGACCTAAAATCAAAAACGTTTTTGGGACGTTTTTTTGTTTCGTTTAATATACAACGTGAAATTTTCCGATTCAGTGAAGTTGCATTTAAATAATAACAAACCAATTGGAAATAAGAGAATATATAATAAAATAAAATAAGAACTAAAATAAATTAGCATAAAAGGCAATATAAAAAATGTAATGTTATATTTTTGTAACTTTTTTTTGTTCAGTATACGACGTACTTTATCTAAAATAAGGATTAAACCTGCAAATGCAAAAATATTTTCGGCCAAATTTGCTATTAATTGTTATAAATAAATTAGTTAGTTTTGCGATTTCATGTTTTTTTGAAAACAACTAAAATAAAAAACAAAGAATCTGCTAAATAAAGACTTATGTATTTACGTTTAAGTGAAATTTGCCACAAAAAATGGGTCGGTCAAAAATTAATTCTATTTAAGATTTGGAACAGTTTTTTAGGATTTTGGTAGAGACTATTATACATAGGTAAGCGGCAACAATGGGGAACCATATTTGAATGTAGGTGAAACGTTTGTGCTTTCGAATTTAGCGAGTATACATAAAATTTGAAATTCACATTAGAAAACTTAAATAATTGTTCCCAAAGACGGCGCGCTTGTGCATAAAGGTTTAGGTCTTTGAAATTCGCATTAGAATACTTAGATACTTGTTCTCAAAGATGGCGCGCTTGTGCACGAAAATGACTTACGATATTTGTATGAATTGTTCGAATTAAAAAAAAACTTTTTCCATTAATTATAAACAAATAGAGTAATATTTGTTACCACAAATAGGCCTATGCACTGCGGCTGATCAAAACGAATCGATTCATATAACTTTTATATGATTTTACGTATGCTAAGTATGCGAAACAGCCTGTCAATTGATTGTATGGAAATTTTGTTAGCGTATTAATATATAGATAGTGGGTAATATACTGACTATGCACGATATGATGCCGGTTCCCGTTCTGACCTAAAATCAAACAAGTTTTTGGAACATTTTTTTGTTTCGTTTAATATACAATGTGAAATTTTCCGATTCAGTCAAGTTGCAGTTAAATAATAATAAACCAATTTGAAATAAGAGAATATATAATAAAATAAAATAAGAAGTAAAATAAATTAGCATACAAGGCAATATAAAAAATTTAATGTTATATTTTTGTAACTTTTTTTTTCGTTCAGTATAAGACGTACTTTATCTAAAATGAGGATTAAATCTGCAAATGCAAAAATATTTTCGGGCAAATTTGCCATTAATTGTTATAAATAAATTAGTTAGTTTCAACTAAAGTTAACTCATTATTTGCGATTTCATGTTTTTTTGAAAACAACTAAAATAAAAAACAAAGAATCTGTTAAATAAATAAGTCTTTACGTGTAATTGAAATTTGCCACAAAAAATGGGCCGGTCAAAAATAAATTCTATTTAAGCTTTTCGGTATGCTACAAATTATTTTGGAACAATTTTTTAGGATTTTGGTAGAGGCTATTATAGGTAAGTGGCAATAATGGGAAACTATGTTTTAATCTTTCACCGTGTAGCGCGTACGCTTATGTAGGTTTGTGTCTTAGATCACTTACATAATTTGTCCAAAGATGGCGCGCTTTTGTGCAAGAAAGTAAATATCCATATTTGGAGAGATTGTTGGATTGACAAAAAACTTTTTCTATTAATTATGAACAAATAGAGTAATATTTGTTAACAAAAATAGGCCTATGCACTGCAGCTGATCTATACGAATCGATTCATATCACTTTTATATGATTTTACGTATGCTAACTATGCGAAACTGCCTTTCAATTGTTTGTATGGAAATTTTGTTAGGGTATTAATATATATAGATTAGCGTATTAATATATAGATAGTGGGTAATATACTGCCTATGCAATACGGCCGCTATGATGCCGGTAACCGCTTTGACCTAAAATCAAAAACGTTTTTGGGACGTTTTTTTGTTTCGTTTAATATACACCGTGAAATTTTCCGATTCAGTCAAGTTGCATTTAAATAATAACAAACCAATTTGAAATAGGAGAATATATAATAAAATAAAATAAGAACTAAAATAAATTAGCATAAAAGGCAATATAAAAAATGTAATGTTATATTTTTGTAACTTTTTTTTTTTTGTTCAGTATACGACGTACTTTATCTAAAATAAGGATTAAATCTGCAAATGCAAAAACATTTATAAGAACTAAAATAAATTAGCATAAACGGCAATATAAAAAATGTAATGTTATATTTTTGTAACTTTTTTTTTTGTTCAGTATACGACGTACTTTATCTAAAATAAGGATTAAATCTGCAAATGCAAAAACATTTTCGGGCAAATTACCTATTAATTGTTATAAATAAATTAGTTTCAACAAAAGTTAACTCATTAATTGCGATTTCATGTTTTTTTTGAAAACAACTAAAATAAAAAACAAAGAATCTGTTAAATAAAGACTTATGTATTTACGTTTAAGTGAAATTTGCCACAAAAAATGGGCCGGTCAAAAATTAATTCTATTTAAGATTTTTTGGTACGCTAAAAATAATTTGGAATAATTAGGATTTTGGTAGAGACTATTATTATAGGTAAGCGGCAACAATGGGGAACCATATTTGAATGTAGGTGAAACGTTTGTGCTTTCGAATTTAGCGAGTATACATAAAATTTGAAATTCACATTAGAAAACTTAAATAATTGTTCCCAAAGACGGCGCGCTTGTGCATAAAGGTTTAGGTCTTTGAAATTCGCATTAGAACACTTAGATACTTGTTCTCAAAGATGGCGCGCTTGTGCACGAAAATGACTTACGATATTTGTATGAATTGTTCGAATTTACAAAAAACTTTTTCTATTAATTATAAACAAATAGAGTAATATTTGTTACCAAAAATAGGCCTATGCACTGCGGCTGATCAAAACGAATCGATTCATATAACTTTTATATGATTTTACGTATGCTAAGTATGCGAAACAGCCTGTCAATTGATTGTATGGAAATTTTGTTAGCGTATTAATATATAGATAGTGGGTAATATACTGACTATGCACGAAATGATGCCGGTTCCCGTTCTGACCTAAAATCAAACAAGTTTTTGGAACGTTTTTTTGTTTCGTTTAATATACAATGTGAAATTTTCCGATTCAGTCAAGTTGCAGTTAAATAATAATAAACCAATTTGAAATAAGAGAATATATAATAAAATAAAATAAGAAGTAAAATAAATTAGCATAAAAGGCAATATAAAAAATTTAATGTTATATTTTTGTAACTTTTTTTTTTCGTTCAGTATAAGACGTACTTTATCTAAAATGAGGATTAAATCTGCAAATGCAAAAATATTTTCGGGCAAATTTGCCATTAATTGTTATAAATAAATTAGTTAGTTTCAACTAAAGTTAACTCATTATTTGCGATTTCATGTTTTTTTGAAAACAACTAAAATAAAAAACAAAGAATCTGTTAAATAAAGACTTATGTATTTACGTGTAATTGAAATTTGCCACAAAAAATGGGCCGGTCAAAAATAAATTCTATTTAAGCTTTTCCGTATGCTACAAATTATTTTGGAACAATTTTTTAGGATTTTGGTAGAGGCTATTATAGGTAAGTGGCAACAATGGGAAACTATGTTTTAATCTTTCACCGTGTAGCGCGTACGCTTATGTAGGTTTGTGTCTTAGATCACTTACATAATTTGTCCAAAGATGGCGCGCTTTTGTGCAAGAAAGTAAATATCCATATTTGGAGAGATTGTTGGATTGACAAAAAACTTTTTCTATTAATTATGAACAAATAGGGTAATATTTGTTAACAAAAATAGGCCTATGCACTGCAGCTGATCTATACGAATCGATTCATATCACTTTTATATGATTTTACGTATGCTAACTATGCGAAACTGCCTTTCAATTGTTTGTATGGAAATTTTGTTAGGGTATTAATATATATAGATTAGCGTATTAATATATAGATAGTGGGTAATATACTGCCTATGCAATACGGCCGCTATGATGCCGGTAACCGCTTTGACCTAAAATCAAAAACGTTTTTGGGACGTTTTTTTGTTTCGTTTAATATACACCGTGAAATTTTCCGATTCAGTCAAGTTGCATTTAAATAATAACAAACCAATTTGAAATAGGAGAATATATAATAAAATAAAACAAGAACTAAAATAAATTAGCATAAAAGGCAATATAAAAAATGTAATGTTATATTTTTGTAACTTTTTTTTTTTTGTTCAGTATACGACGTACTTTATCTAAAATAAGGATTAAATCTGCAAATGCAAAAACATTTATAAGAACTAAAATAAATTAGCATAAACGGCAATATAAAAAATGTAATGTTATATTTTTGTAACTTTTTTTTTTGTTCAGTATAAGACGTACTTTATCTAAAATAAGGATTAAATCTGCAAATGCAAAAACATTTTCGGGCAAATTTGCTATTAATTGTTATAAATAAATTAGTTAGTTTCAACAAAAGTTAACTCATTAATTGCGATTTCATGTTTTTTTGAAAACAATTAAAATAAAAAACAAAGAATCTGTTAAATAAAGACTTATGTATTTACGTTTAAGTGAAATTTGCCACAAAAAATGGGCCGGTCAAAAATTAATTCTATTTAAGATTTTTTGGTACGCTAAAAATAATTTGGAAGAATTTTTTAGGATTTTGGTAGAGACTATTATAGGTAAGCGGCAACAATGGGGAACCATATTTGAATGTAGGTGAAACGTTTGTTTTTTCGAATTTAGCGAGTATACATAAAATTTGAAATTCACATTAGAAAACTTAAATAATTGTTCCCAAAAACGGCGCACTTGTGCATAAAGGTTTAGGTCTTTGAAATTCGCATTAGAACACGTAGATACTTGTTCTCAAAGATGGCGGGCTTGTGCACGAAAATGACTTACGATATTTGTATGAATTGTTCGAATTTACAAAAAACTTTTTCTATTAATTATAAACAAATAGAGTAATATTTGTTACCAAATCAAATCAAAACGAATCGATTCATATAACTTTTATATGATTTTACGTATGCTAAGTATGCGAAACAGCCTGTCAATTGATTGTATGGAAATTTTGTTAGCGTATTAATATATAAGCTCCCGTTACTGATACTTAGCATAGACTTGACTTGACTTGGCGTAAACTTGGCAACTTAGCCACGATTATACTCCACTTGGCGCATACAACCTGGCATCATAATCAGCGTTGAAATTTACTTTTAAATAAATGTCAATTTGTATGACAAAATGTCAAAATGAAATGGAAACAAACAAATGGCATCTCAAAATGTAAACGTCACTTAGAACTTACATAGAAAATCAAAATTCAACAGACTTCTAAGTCAAGTTAAGTGTTGCTAAGTTTTGAGTAATCAGTAACATGCAATGTTCATTTAACAGAACTGTAAGTGACAGTTCGCAAGCCAAGTCAGGTCTATGCTAAGTATCAGTAATGGAGCCTATAGATAGTGGGTAATATACTGACTATGCACGCTATGATGCCGGTTGCCGTTTTGACCTAAAATCAAAGACGTTTTTGGGACGTTTTTTTGTTTCGTTTAATATACAATGTGAAATTTTCCGATTCAGTCAAGTTGCAGTATAATAATAATAAACCATTTTGAAATAAGAGAATATATAATAAAATAAAATAAGAAGTAAAATAAATTAGCATAAAAGGTAATATAAAAAATTTAATGTTATATTTTTGTAACTTTTTTTTTCGTTCAGTATAAGACGTACTTTATCTAAAATGAGGATTAAATCTGCAAATGCAAAAATATTTTCGGGCAAATTTGCCATTAATTCTTATAAATAAATTAGTTAGTTTCAACTAAAGTTAACTCATTATTTGCGATTTCATGTTTTTTTGAAAACAACTAAATTAAAATCAAAGAATCTGTTAAATAAAGACTTATGTATTTACGTGTAAGTGAAATTTGCCACGAAAAATGGGCCGGTCAAAAATAAATTCTATTTAAGCTTTTTGGTACGCTACAAATATTTTGGAACAATTTTTTAGGATTTTGATAGAGGCTATTATAGGCAAGTGGCAACAATGGGAAACCATGTTTTAATCTTTCACCGTGTAGCGCGTACACTTATGTAGGTTTGTGTCTTAGAGCACTTACATAATTTGTCCAAGGATGGCGCGCTTTTGTGCAAGAAAGTAAATATCCATATTTGGAGAGATTGTTGGATTTACGAAAAAGTTTTTCTATTAATTATAAACAAATAGAGTAATATTTGTTAACAAAAATAGGCCTATGCACTGTGGCTGATCTATACGAATCGATTCATATCACTTTTATATGATTTTACGTATGCTAACTATGCGAAACCGCCTGTCAATTGTTTGTATGGAAATTTTGTTAGCGTATTAATATATAGATTAGCGTATTAATATATAGATAGTGGGTAATATACTGCCTATGCAATACGGCCGCTATGATGCCGGTAACCGATTTGACCTAAAATAAAAAACGTTTTTGGGACGTTTTTTTGTTTCGTTTAATATACAATGTGAAATTTTCCGATTCAGTCAAATTGCATTTAAATAATAACAAATCAAATTGAAATAAGAGAATATATAATAAAATAAAATAAGAACTAAAATAAATTAGCATAAAAGGCAATATAAAAAATGTAATGTTATATTTTTGTAACTTTTTTTTTCGTTCAGTATAAGACGTACTTTATCTAAAATAAGGATTAAATCTGCAAATGCAAAAACATTTTCGGGCAAATTTGCTATTAATTGTTATAAATAAATTAGTTTCAACAAAAGTTAACTCATTAATTGCGATTTCATGTTTTTTTTGAAAACAACTAAAATAAAAAACAAAGAATCTGTTAAATAAAGACTTATGTATTTACGTTTAAGTGAAATTTGCCACAAAAAATGGGCCGGTCAAAAATTAATTCTATTTAAGATTTTTTGGTACGCTAAAAATAATTTGGAATAATTAGGATTTTGGTAGAGACTATTATTATAGGTAAGCGGCAACAATGGGGAACCATATTTGTATGTAGGTGAAACGTTTGTGCTTTCGAATTTAGCGAGTATACATAAAATTTGAAATTCACATTAGAAAACTTAAATAATTGTTCCCAAAGACGGCGCGCTTGTGCATAAAGGTTTAGGTCTTTGAAATTCGCATTAGAACACTTAGATACTTGTTCTCAAAGATGGCGCGCTTGTGCACGAAAATGACTTACGATATTTGTATGAATTGTTCGAATTTACAAAAAACTTTTTCTATTAATTATAAACAAATAGAGTAATATTTGTTACCAAAAATAGGCCTATGCACTGCGGCTGATCAAAACGAATCGATTCATATAACTTTTATATGATTTTACGTATGCTAAGTATGCGAAACAGCCTGTCAATTGATTGTATGGAAATTTTGTTAGCGTATTAATATGTATATAGATAAGTGTGTTGACTGATGGGAAAACATTATGACTGTAAAATAAATGCTTTGTAGGTCAACTGAACAAAAATTAAATTTTTTAGGCATATTGCATCAACCATCAACTTGCATTCGATTCAAAGAGCACAACGACACAAAAAACTTCCAACAATCTTTCTCATATCCTTTAAATTATCAGTTTGATTAAAGACATAATATAATTTTACAAATTAATATATCATGGAAAAAATCACCAAATCAAAATATTCAATATTTTATTTATTTTAAACCATTCATTTGGAAACCTTACCTCCCTCCCGGTTTCCAATTGAAATTTAAATAAATAAAAAAATTCATTTTGATTTTTTTTCGTGATGATATATTTATATAACTCCTTATATTTATTTGGGTTTGTAAAACTCTATATCTTTAACAAAATCTTCAATATCTATGTATACTTTCGTGACAGCTTCTTAATAAAAGTATATTCGATAAATGACTTGATGTTAAATTGTTGCGCTGCTTGGGCAAATGAACTTTAAGTCCGAAAAAATTCTCTCACAAAAATATGCTGTGGGAAAAAGTGATAGGCGCAGAAAAGATATTTTTTCAATATTGGATATGATGATTCTTCTAAATTTTTCCAGAATTCAATATTATCTCCGTGCGGTGGAAAGTTTTCGCTTCGTAAGATGATTAGCTCGGACTGAATTTCAAATTCATACTTACTTATATCGCATTTGAAGGGGGTTTCAAAGATGTCAAGAAATGGTTGAAAACAAACAAAATCCTGAAATCTGTCTTCAAAATTGTTAAACAATTTTTCGAGAATTACAATATGATCGCTCGGCATAACACCTGTATGTTTCTTAATAATAGCCGAAGTTTTCGGAAAATGGGTATAATCTCCAGATTGAAGTTCCCTTAAAAGCAAAAACAGTTCTGTTTGGAATTGATGCACATTTTTCACAGCATCGTTTATTCCTATTTCTTTTCTTCTTTTCCTTGAAGCTTTAAATTGAGTTTGTTCAAAAAAAAAAGACATCAGCCAAAAATGCTAAATCCAAAATAAAATTATCATCTTTTAAAGATCGAACTAGGACGTCATCGTTACAATTAATTTCAAGAAATTGCAAAACTTCTTACCTCAACTCAAATAACCTGTTGAGACAATCCCCACGACTTAGCCAACGAATGTCTGTAAACATTTTTAGGTCATCATGCCGAGCAGAAGTTGTTTTTAAAAAATTTACAAACTTTCTGTGGGTGAGGGAATGGTACCCTCCCCGTATTTCATTGATAATCTGTTCTGCATGTTTCATGACAGGATGGCCGCTCAAAAAATTTTGAAGCGAGTGCAACTTGATGAATAATGCAATGAAAATTTCTTCGAGAAATTCCATTTTTATTCAACTGGTCTATGAACCCTTCATTCTTGCCGGTCATAACGTTTGCCCCATCCGTATGTACGTGCAAATTTGTTTGCATCGAAAACTGAAAAAACCTTTTCGTTTACTACGTCGAACAAGATCTTTCTTGTCACATTACCACAGAATGTTTCAAGAGAAAACATTGTTTCAGCTATTTCATAATTTACGTTAATTGTCCGAACACATATCGCCAGTTGACATAAATCATTAATATCGGTGGTTTCGTCCAAGCACAGAGAAAAAAATTGGTAATCATTAATTGTTTTCTTTATTTCAGATTGAATGTGTATTCCCAGTTCATCAATCCATCGGGCTACTGTTTAGCGGGATATGGTTATATTTTTCACTAGTTCTGTATCAAGATTAATTTTGTTTTTTAACAAAAACTCCATCTATAAAAGGCCAGCCTTATTTAGCAATGCCTAAGCTGATCATTGAATATAGCTCAGTTTTCATTTTTCTATTTGATTGCCTGACAACTTGCTCATTTTCTACTTTAGCCAACCACCCTTTGAATTTTTCCAAAAGTCTAATTTCGTTTCTTCATATAATACCTGACTAGCTTTTTTGTCTAAAATTTTTATATTTTTGTGTGGAGGAATCGAAATGCCTTTTAATATTGCATCTATAGCCTCCCTTGAACGACTTGTAACATAAAAGGCATTGCAAGTCGCCAAAGGCATTTTCTAGCATACAACATTTCTCACATTGCATTGTAGGTATTGCATACACGAACATGCAAATTCAATTTTGGTTGCTCTCATACAAGTTGTATGTGCAAGACACATTTTTGACAGAAAATGACTTGCTTGCGTATATATTAGGTTGGCATGTAAGCGTCGCGGCCAAGCTTGGTGTTTATTCGTTGCTGGTTCGCTAACGACTGAACGATGGAGAGTAAAAATACGTGTGATCAATTGATGGACAGCAATGGGTTACAGTAACAACAGGTGGCAGTTACTTGATAACATCATAGATCCCGGTCTTGATACGGTTTTTCTATTTGGTCGCCGAACAAACTTCCGCGAATACTTTCGACAATATAAGGATATGTGGGGTCCTTAGGCCGGTCTGTTCAACTTAACCTAACCAGGCAAGGAAAGCTCTGGATAGCTTAATTGTACTCAGTAAAATTTGTCGAGGACGTTGGCGCTTCCATTAAGGAAAGAATTTGCATGTAAGTATATAATCTTGTATGGGTCTTAACTTACTCAACATATTTCGGCATGCTGCAATTACCGCTTGGTTATCACCATTTTTCAATGCATTCTGTGTATCCAAAATTGTCTTTACATCCCCAATAGTGCGCTCTAAATTATTGAGCGCATGTTGAGAGTGACCTAACTTCTTCAAACAGTTCGCAGCTTCATGCATTGCCCTCAAGGCTTTCTCATAATCATGATATTCATCGATTTCAATTTGTGCACAAATTGCATAAAAGTTCGCCAAGGAATCGTGTGCCTGTCCCTTGGAGTAAAATGTCACAATATGCTTAAGTATTTGTGGATCTTCCTGCCAATTTAAGGCTTGCAAATAATTCGCAGCCATTATGTAGACTTCACGTTGACGCGACATATTTGCAAAAAAGATTATCTTTTCGGTGCTACCCGATTTAAGCAAACTCTTCATGGCGCGCACTTTATCGCCGGCTTGCGTGAATTTTTTAGTTGCCGTATGATAGTCACCTTGCTGTTGTAACAAATCGCCCAACTGTGTTAGGATCCATATACGTTCTTGTTCCTCCAATTGATTTTTCTCGGGAGTTAGCATTTGCGCCAACTCTTCGGTTATTGGTATGCCTTTCTCTGTACATATTTCTAATGAACGTTTCAAATGTTTTGTCTTAGCCAAAAGATAAACAGCCTTTTGATACTGTTCAATGGTTGTAAAAAAATCAGCGCACCGATTCACCAATTCTGAATCTGAATCAACAGTCAATTCCGATGCAATTATCTCTAAAACTTCGGGCTGTTCAGACTCAAATGCCATTTCCAATGCCTTATGCAACATGTCAGCACGATGGTAAAGCTCCACAGCACGTTTGAAAGAGCCACATTCTTCGAAGTATGCCGCAGCAATCGCCTTGTCACGGTTTCGCGAAGAGCTAGCAACGGTCCAGAGTTCATCTTGGAAATCATTCTCCTTACAAATACGTATGGCATTGCTAAATGTTTGAGCGCGAGTATAGAACATGATAGCTTCTTGAAATTTACCAACATTCTCATAATGACGAGCTAAGTGATAGCAGGCCGCGCGATCGCCTGATTGCCTTGCTATAGCGTCGGCTTTAGATATTTTACCCAAGTAGCACAGGATTTTTACCTAAAATTAAAGAGTGGGTTGTATTTATTCATTTAGCTTGGTCAGTTGCTTATTTTATTGTTAAAGCCTTTTTTATGGTTGAAAGTCAAAGAAATGATCAAGAATGGACTAAACTAAAGAGCCATTAGGCAGCCGACGTAGTGTTATGGTAACACGCTCCGGCTACCACACCGACAGTCCTGGGTTCACGCCCTGGGCAAAGCAGCATCAAATTCTTATAAACAAGTTTTTTCAATTAGAAGAAAATTTTTCTAAGCGGGGTTGGGCAAGCAGTGTTGGGCAAGCAGTCCGAGTATATTTCTCCCATGAAAGCACTCAGTGAAAACTCATATGTCTTGCAGATGCCGTTCGGAGTCGGCATAAACCAAGTAGGCTCCGTCTGGCCAATTTAAATTTAAAAGGAGCACGACACAAATTGGAAGAAAGGCTCGTCCTAAAATCTGTTCAGAGGTTACCGCGTCTTACATTTATTTTATTTTTAAATGAGCCCTTAAAAATTATCTACTGGTGCAATGACTTTATTGCGTATTTTGTGCTTTTCTCTGTTTAAGGTTAACCCTTGGTCTGTTTATGATTCATGAGTTTGGGTAAGGCTTTACTAGCGCTACGATCCAATTAGGTATTTTGCGCCCATCTCTGTTTTACGTCATTATAGTCTTGGTCTGCGAAGGAATATTTCACTGTTCTTGTTGTTATAGCGATAAATTACTCCCCGAAGCCTTTGGGGAGGGTTATCCATGTTGACATTCCTTGGACGTAAATATATCCGGTACGTTCCGATAACAAGCTCTATTAAAGTATAAGCCCGACAACCTCGGGAACGATTTAATATGACCATATTGATTGCGCTAAACAACCCCTTTGGTTATGGGGCTTAGAATATACCCGCGGCAGGTATGCCTGCCGTAAGAGGTGACTAAAATACCAAATTGATTCAAGGGGTTGTGTAGCACAGCCCTTTCAAGGGATTGCCAGCGCAATATATAGCTCCTCCAACCCAATTGTCAACCTCACCTATCCGTGGCAAATCCAGTTTCTTTAACAGCCGATACTCTGGCGATCCCAAGTCATTCATGGATCTATAAGGTGGGAGGGCGGGATGGTATAGAAGGTTTCAAGTAAAACGTACAGGATCTGCATCCGGCATAGGACCATCAACATCTATAACACTCTCCAGGGTCTTCGGGGAGTGTATTTATCGTTAATACAACAACAACAACAAAAACATCAACAGGGCCTTCTGGGAGTGTCCTTATCACTACAACAACAACAACAGGTGTTCTATCTGCCTCACATCACAAATTAACTAGGGTTATACTGAACTGACAGAACTCTGTCGGGGGAAAAACGCCGAGCCGCTCCGGTACAAAGAGCCGGCCATCGTGGGAATTTACGCCAAAATAAATAAGATTTTAATTGATAAAACATTCGGAAGCTTAAGTGCGCCAACTACGACATATTCCTCACATTAATCCGTGCACGGTTAAAACTCCAATTACCATGAATAGATGAAGTTTAAGAAATCCCAAAAGATAAGCTGAACTTTAGAGTAGACTACTTGCCAAAATGACATCGACAACTGGTAAGAAGTGATATCAACCTAACGCTTGGTTATCTGACTAATATCTTCAGAAGGAGAGAGGAAGTGCTCCGAGAAATTCCGAAGTGCCTACTTGCAACAACGTTCAGTTCACAAGTGCCTGCTGGGAATATCCGTTATGCGAACAAAATTAATATACTCTGTGAGCTCTGCCCAGCTGAGTATAATAATTATACTATTTTTAAACCGAAGGGCACATAAACGCAAACACGGCGTGCCGCCCATTACCAGACGGTATAGCCATGCCAATGCTGGCACATCTTGGGGATGAGGGGGTAAGCTATCCGACGCACATTTTCAATTTATCGTTGAAATCCATCGTCATTCACGAACAATGGAAAATGGCAAAGATAATTCCACTTTTAAAGCCTGGGAAACCAGCTAACGAAGGTGAGTTGTATAAACCGAAATCACTCCTTTCGCTAGTAGGGAAACATAAATCACGAACTGAACCAGGAAAAAGCCGATCATAGGACGGTGCTAGTGGCACTCGACCTGTCGAAAGTTTTTGACACAGTCAACCACGGCACGCTACTCCTTGTCTACAAATATGGACCGCAAATTATATGAATGGTCGGCAAGCATCGTTTAAATTTAGGAACGAAACTTCAAAATCTAGTAGAACTAAACAGGGGGTGCCGCTAGGTGGTGTCCATCCATGACTCTGTTTTTCTGATTTCTACATATCAAAGCTCCCTTACACACCAGAAGGAGTTACCATCATTTCCTACGCCGGCGACTGCACGATAATGACAACAGGACCTGGCCCTCCAAAAAACGAGTGAGTTTATAGAATAAATCGGTATATCCCCTGTATTTCGCAAATATTGGACTTCACGTCGATGGTGTTACGCTACCGAATTTCAGTCACCCAAAGATCTTAGGGGTAACGTTCGATAACAAAATCACCTTCAAGTCACATGTCACCGAAATTGTATCCAAAGTACAATGCCGCAACAAAATCCTCAAGTTGCTTACTGACAGCACTTGGGGAAAAGATAAAGAAACGTTGCTAACAGCCTAGTTATTCACTCAGAACTGTCACGGGATGTCTTCTTATGACCCCTGACAGCATTATATACATAGTAAGGCAAAAAAAACATTAAAGAGCATAACGAAATGCTGAAGGGACATTTTTTGGGTAATTGTCACAAACCAGTACACTAGCAAACAACTGCTTGATCTAGCCCAGACTCCAATATTTGACAGAAATATACTCGAATCGCTTATCAAACCATTGTCGAAGGACGACGCCGTTAAGTAAAAATAGTAAAAATTTGTTTCTAAAGTACTTTGAACTGGATACCAAAAATTTCGTTATAGTAGAAAGCGACATAACCTATTTACCGCGGCAGTCGCTTTGACCTATATTCACTTTTTTATAAACAAATTACAAAATATTAGTTTCGTGCTTTACTAAAAAAAAGTACTAGATTTAGTACTATTTCACAAAATGGCCTCTTCTTTTCTTCCCCTTTCTCTCATCCTGCGTTTAATATGGGAGTTTTCAAAATGAGCTGTCACCACATAGAACACCTGACTTTATTACATCATGATCATCAGGTATCACACTTGTCTTATCCAAAATGATTAAGTATGTGCGTATGAAAAAAAAAAACATACTAAGCATTGACAATTTTTTTGAGATATACTTAGGGCCAAGGCGAATGTCAATTCAAAAGAAAATTTGCATTGATTTCGATTAACTGACATCTTGCAGTACAAGGCGTTGTATGGAAAATTATCAAGAAGAAGCAATCAGCTGTTTGGGTAACAACACCTGGTACTGAATTCGCCTTGCTTAGGGCGAATACATACCAGCAAGGCGAATCCATACCAGGTAAAGGCAAAGCGAATTCAACCAATTCGCCGTGCAGAAGAATGTCAAGTCAAAAGAAAATTTGAATTGATTTCGATTAACTGACATATTAAAGTACAAGACGCTATATGGAAAATAATCAAGAAGAACACCTGGCTTTATTACATCATGATCATCAGGTATCACACTTGTCTTATCCAAAATGATTAAGTATGTGCGTATGAAAAAAAACATATTAAGCATTGACAATTTTTTTTAGATATACTTAGGGCCAAGGCGAATCCATACCAGGTGATGGCAAAGCGAGTTCAACCAATTCGTCGTACAGAAGAATGTCAATTTAAAAGAAAATTTGCATTGATTTCGATTAACTGACATGTTGCAGTACAAGGCGTTGTATGGAAAATTATCAAGAAGAAGCAATCAGCTGTTGGGATTAGAGCACCTAGTACTGAATTCGCCTTGGATATACTCTTACTCTTAATCTTTTTTTCCCAAAAATTATTTTTCATAGAGTCGGATTCATAAGCTTACATCACTTGTCCCAAAACCCTATTACCGCCGGGCTGTGGCCATTACGTTTACCATGGCAACCGGATACATGAACTGAAATACTTTCATCAGTAGAACAATCCAAAAAGCTACTTGACTCTAGCCTTATCAAAAAATGCAATACCAAATCTCGCTGTGGATAGTGCTGCCAGTGTGAGTATTTTACATCCAGTAGGTATCGGTAGGGCTAAGATACCGAATGAAATTATGGATCTGGCACTTGCTAAAAAAAATAACGGTTATCTAATAATATGGAAACAAAGATTCTCGATATTCAAAATATCGATGCCAGAGTCGTATGCAAGCAGTTTCACAAATCGATCAACACCTGCATGGATCACGCTGCATGAGAGCATAGCCCAGGACCGTTTCTCATCCGTATCTTCTTTAAGGAACGCAGGCCGGGTAGATTTCGCTCCTTCTTTAAAGGACTGCAGAGACTTTTTTCCTGGACGTTGGGGCAGCGCACTGCCCTCAAGTGGCCCAATGAAACCAGATTAATCCTGTTCATGTACCCACAGCCCGTGTTACCGCCGTGAGGCATAACGTCACGGGAAGGAACACAGATTTAGTCGCCGTTCATGCGCATTTCTATGCGCTCCCTTTCGGCATGCATCAATCGCATCATAACTAGAAACGCCATTTTACTCACAGCAGTCCAACATTGTAGGTCTCCGCACATTAAGGGAACTAAATTCGTAATGAAAGGATCCTGTTCAAAAACTCTGTGTACAGAGAGTATTTCGCCGTGAAAACAAGGAAATGAAAGATTACGTGTTTTGCGTTTTCCAATTTGGTGGGGCAATGAGGACAGAAAGGATTCGCAGTAACAACTATAAGCATTAACCACCTAGCTTCTTAAAGTGGATCTGACGACGGAGTATGTGAGAACCGTTAGCTATTTCAGGCCATTGATCACACCATCGGAGCCAATGCCTTCTGAATAATTAAGCTTGGAGAAATGGTGTTGGGAGTGCAGAACAAGCCGAAGTTAGTTTAGTTTTGAGGCCACCAGTGAACATTTTAAACTTACCACTCCCAGCACTAATGTAAGCATCTTTCACTTGCTCATTCTCACCAACATTTGCTCCGTTTCAGACCATGAATGCTATTTATTTGAACATTAGTAAGCTTGATTGCGAACTAGACGCAGATGCCATTACAGTCAGTCAGTTACAGCGATTTCTTCGAAGTTGTAATAAAATCACAGATATTTGAGTATTTACAAATAATACCGGGATTCTACTACAAATTCGCAGAGAACAACATTTCTCTTAACCTTTGTGCAGCGAAAAAACTGCACTCAAGAACACAAGGAACAATTAACGTCGAAAAGCTGTCCACACATCAATTTGTTGGTGTGACTTTCATTTCATTTTTCATTTGATTGAATCAAATGTCTTACTTGCGAAAACCAGTCTTCAGCCTTCTGATATACTGCCAAAGCTGCATCCATGTCACCAGAACTCTCAATATACTGTCCCCACCATTTAAGCATTTTCGGATCGGTGGTGTTTTGCATGTACCGCTGAAAAATTTAAACCTATTCAAAAGCTCATACTGAGTTTAAAATTTTATTTAGATAACTTACTTTCAGTGCCAGTGGATTATCCAGAAGCATTTGAGTTATATTTTGAACTGGGTTTTGTGTCTTTTCAAAAAATTCCAAAGCGCTTTTAATATCACCCTTTTCCTTGAGTTGCAGCGCCTTTTGAAAATAAGTGTTTTTTAAATGAACACGATCTTCTGTTTCGGCTATTCGTATGGCCTAAAGAGAAAATAATTAGAGAAGTATATGAGGTTGTTTTTTTAAACGCAGCTGAGCAAAGCTCACATAGTATATTAATTTTGTTCGCATAACGGTACCCCGTAACGGCATAAACTAATCGAGATAGATATAGACTTCTTTATATCAAAATAATCTGGGCGAAAAAAGAAATTCATTTAGCCATGTCCGTTGAGGTATCTTAATGAAATTTGGTACGTAAGTTCCTGGTTCGCTATTTAAAATGAACAAAATGGGACTATAACCACGCCCACTTTTTCTTTATCGAAAAACCGAAAAAGTGCGATAATTCATTACCAAAGACGGATAAAGCGATGAAAGTTGGTAGGTGGGTATGACGCAGAATAGAAAATTAGTAAAATTTTGGAAAATGGGCGTGGCACCTCCCACTTTTAAAAAGAAAGGAATTAAAAAGTTTTGCAAGCTGTAATTTGGCAGTTGTTGAAGATATCATGATGAAATTTGGAAGGAACGTTACTCCTATTGCTATATGTGTTCTAAATAAAAATTAGCAAAAGCGGATGACTTTAAAAAAAATTAGTTTAAGTGAAATTTTAACAAAAAATTTAATATCTTTACAGTATATAAGTAAATTATGTCAACATTCAACTCCAGTAATGATATGGTGCAACAAAATACAAAAATAAAAATTCAAAATGGGCGTTGTTCCGCCCTTTTTCATTTAATTCGTCTAGAATACTTTTAATGCCATAAGTCGAACAAAAATTTACCAATCCTTGTGAAATTTGGTAAGGGCATAGCTTCTATGACGATAGCTGTTTTCTCTGAAAATTGGCGACATCGGTTGAAGCATATATGTAATACTCTTATATTGCTACAAAAGGCTAGGTACATTCCCAAACATCAGAGTGCCGATATATTGCTGTTTAAACGTTTTTGTTTTTGTATTCAATAATCGAATGTACCTAAATTTAAACTTTTTCTTGTCACACTTATGCTGCTTCAATCACAAACATTTTATGGGCTGTCTTGTTTTGATTTCGAATTCAAAACACATTGCGAGCATTTTCTATTAGCAATATAGGAGTATTACATATATGGGTTGAAGCCACGCCCAGTTTTTATACACCGTATGTCCTTCCGCTCGGCCGTTTACTAAACGTACTTATCTGAACTCACTTTATATTGGTATTAAAAATGGGCGAAATCCGACTATGACCACGCCCACTTTTTCGATATCGAAATTTTCGAAAAATGAAAAACCTACAATTCTATACCAAATACGAAAAACGGGTGGAAACATGGTGATTGCATTGGTTTTTTAACACAAAATATAACTTTAGAAAAAACTTTGTAAATTGGGTGTGACACCTACCATATTAAGTAGAAGGAAATGAGCCCTTTGAATCATGGCAGGAATACTGTTCATAGTATTACATATATAAATAAATTAGCGGTACCCGACAGATGATGTTCTGGGTCACCCTGGTCCTCATTTTGGTCGATATCTCGAAAACGCCTTCACATATATAACTAGGGGCCACTCCCTTTTAAAACCCTCATCAATACCTTTAATTTGATACACTTATCGTACAAAATCATTCTAGAGTCGCCCCTGGTCCACCTTTATGGCGATATGTATCTCCAAAAGACGTCTACCTTTAGAACTAAGGCCCACTCCCTTTTAAAATACTCTTTAATGCTTTCCATTTAATACCAATGTCATACAAACGCATTCCAGGGTTAGCCTAGATTCATTTTCCTACATGGTGATTTTCGCTTATTTGACAAAGGATGAAGGAAAATCGTTCCAAAAACGTCACCTTGTTCTACAATTTCGGACTCTTATCGGACACATAATTAAAAGCTCTTCGAAAATATTTCTTCAGGGGTGATTTAAAAAAAAATTATAAAGAAATGCGTTCAAATTTAACCAAATTTTCATATTTAAAAAAAATATTCCAATAAAACGAATTGATAGCTGAAGAAAGATGGCAAAGGCAAGTTGCTCCACTTTTTAGTATTACCATTTGTATGTATCGATGAAAAAGACAATTTTGTCTCCAAAGCTCTCAGCTGAGTATGTAATGTTCGGTTACACCCGAACTTAGCCTTCCTTACTTGTTAAAACTATTTTTGTTGTTGTTGTTGTTGTTGTGTTAACTAGCAGTTTCCACAGTGTTCAACTGTGAGAGGTTGCTGTTAGAGGCTTGTGTCATGTGGCATTGCAGTACCGCCAGGATCGGCCCAAATAATAAAAAAATAACAATGAGAAAATAATTGGGTTTGAGAATTAAGTTAACGTGCGAAAACCGCAGAGTTTTTGAAAAAAAAACTCCTTCTGGCGGGAAGGCAGCTTTGATATGGAAAAATGAAACAAAAGTTGAGATAGGACACCACGCGGTGTAACAGAGGGGTTAATTCTCCAAGGTTGTTAGGTTTCGTTCCTTAATTGAACAGACGCTTGCCGACGATGCAGATAATTTGCCATCCATATTTAAAAGCGGGAAGGGGTGAGCCTTCTATGTTTCGGAGTTGTGTGCCATGGCTGACGGTGTCAAAAGCTAAGAGCACCTTCCTATGTTGCACTTTGCTGGTTCAGTCCGTAGTTTATGGCGATTACCGCGTTGTTAGTGCTATGCATTTGGCGGAATTACAAAAGGTTTCAAAGGGTGGGTGATGAAAATGGGCGGGACGTCGTGTTTATGCGTATGGGCACGTTTGTTGGCACGACGTCTAGCCTTGTCTGCTGAATGATGCAAAGGCGGTGAATATTTTATCATTGTATTTTGACGGTTAACCACAATTTGTGGATATCCGCATAGAGGTTACATTCTTTAGATGCTCTTAACATTTGGGACGTATGTGTTCATTTATTAGCCGCATAGTATTAAAGTTAAGGTTCCTAATGTGAAGGTATTTAGGGTCGAGCTGTCTCGCTAGCATACATTCTCTCGTTAGGTTTGTAGCTTCGGTCGAGAAATGTGGTATGGTTTCAGGTATTCTACCGGCCGAGGTGAAGGGGAAGAGCAGTGAAAAATTGATTTGGTGTTCCCAATTCGCTTTTTTGCAATTAATAAAAGTCCGCGACTCAGAAGCTTAGTGCCTTAGAGGCAACACTTGCTACACTAAGACTTTGAAATATCTCTTTTCTAAAGAGCGTAAACATGACAGGGCATATGAAAGTAAAAAGAAAATTCATAGGAAATCCCGTACTGCAACTACATAATACATCGGCCTTACGCTCAGAGTCGCACGCAATTTTGGGGTGCCCATTGTGGGTTGGACTTTTTGGGATACAGGGAATCCATATAGTCACCATGACTCATAGATCTGCTTCACGGATGGATAAAAATTTGATGTCGGAAAAACGGGTGCTGGCATCTACTATTTTTTAGGCAGCAATCCATGCAATAGAAGTATGCGTTAGAGAATGTCAACGAAAGGGATTATCTCCGAGGAGTATCCTCATTATGTCAGACAGCTTTACGTGCCTTGCACCCTTACGCAATTACTTTTAAGATGGATAAATGCATTTGAGTCCTAAATGATCTGGAAGCTAAAAACAAGGTTTTGTTGGGTTCTCGGGCACCAGGGACATGAAGGTAAGGAAGGGACAGACTACCTAGCCAAGCAGGAAATCTTAGTAACTGGGAAACAAAGTGGCACAGGCGACACTAGATTTAATTCCCTAGGTAAAGGAATGCCAAATTTTTTACACGCCTAGCAACGAGACTATTAGCCAAATTCAATAATCTAAGCGGACAGGACCTACGAACTCTTAATAGGTACTACACGAGACATGTTGTTGTTCGTGTAGCGATAAGGTTACTTTGGGGAGTATTATCGATGTGATGGTCCTTTGCCGGATACAGATCCGGTCCGCTCCGGTTACACAGCACCACTAAGGTACCTCCCCACCCCCAAGTTCCATGAGGAGCCTCGTCTGTTAGTGAAAAAGGATTCGCCACGGATAGTGAGGTTGATAATAGGGTTTGGAGAAGATATATATTCCGCTGGCAACCTGAAAGGGTTGCGCTACACAGCCCCTTGAATCTGGTATTTTAGTCGCCTCTTACAACAGGCATACCTACCGCTATATATATTCTGACCCACTACGCCGCTGGGGGTCTATACGAGACATCGTAGTCTACGATATCAGCGAAGTTAAAGCTATCGCTTGTGTGAGCTGGAGGATGAAACGCCAGTTCACATTCTCTGCTAACACGTCGATCTGGCCTTCGTGCTCCTTCGTGATATGGAGTAAAAAGTCCCGAGTGGTACTTAAATATATTAAAAGCCTCCAGATACGGTAATAGGCTGAAAGATCAAGCACAATCGATGTCGCAAATTAATGTCGCTGTGTATCGGGGCCCAAAAAAATGAATTATGTCCACAGCTCCCTCTTCCTTTACCTCTTTACTCAAGGTTTATTTTTTCTCCCTTTAATATATTAAAAGGTAGCTTTTGTGCTCAACTAATTACCTCGTCAATTTTTCCACACGATTGCAGCATTTTATTCAGTAAGTCGTACCTTCCACATGTTTTATACAATTCCGTTGCCTTCTCATGCATACCCAATTCAATAGCAAGTACAGCTATTTTAGCCTCTTCTTCTAGATCATCATCTTCCATTGCATGCCGTAGAGCGCAAACCGATCGTGCTTTGCCCAAATGGCCCATACAAACTTTAGCCACATCCAAACGACTTGTTTGTACACACATCTTTGCTAAATTTGTCCATATTGTTGGCGATTGTAGCGAACGTATACAACGATAAGCTAAGTCCATATTACCCTCAGCAATGTGCAGCCTAAAATTCAAAACAATTTTTCGTAAGTTTGTGTCACATTTGGTGAGATCGGCAAAGTCTTGCAAAGGTCGCTCTTTAACGATATTTATATCCAAGGTTATCTGCAGATAAAAAAAAAATATTTCGTAGGTACTTACATAGAAATGGTATGCTACATTTTCTTTATTGCGAATACTCACCACATTTGGTACGCAAAGATTAATCATTTGCTCACCAGATCCCAGAGGACGCGTCTCTAGTACACTCAATTTATTTTTGTCCGAAAAGAAGAGAACCAAAACTTCTGACTCAATACTATTACTACCGCTGTTGTTTTTGTTGGAGTTAGCTGGTTGCTTTTGCTCTTGATTTGGTTGCATTGATTTCACTTCAATTGCCAGAAGACGCGACTCATCAGTATCCCAAAAAATATTGACAGGTATGCTAAAATAAAATAGTATTTATGTAGTCTGAGTAAAAGTAGATTAGTGATCCTGTTGTAGCGATAAATAAAATCCCCGAAGGAATTAGGGAGTGTTATCGGTATTGATGGTCCCCTATCGGATCTAGATTCGGTATGTTATTAAGCAGCACCGGGAACTATATAATATGACCACATTGAACCTGAGAAACTTGGAGTCAGCACTGGTCCTTGAGTGCGTTGAAAAGCTAAATCGACTAGGAGCACACAACGAACTACTGTTGTTGGTAATGAGCAGGCGGATAGTCTGGCCAGAGAGGCAGCAACGACACGACCCATTGGTCCCGAGCCGTTCTTGCCAGTAGGCCCGCAAGAAATTAGGGGGCATTTATTATTAGAAGAGAGGGCACAATATGCCAGACCTGAGACAATCTAAATTACTGTTAGGGGGTTACAGCGCAACTCGATATAGGGCATTGATAGGCCTCTCGAAAGATAACCGAAGAATCCTAACAGCTATTCTTACAGGACACTGTAGACTGAACATCCACATGCACAGGGCCGTAGAGAGAAAATCCGGGCCCGGGACTAAACAATTTACGGGCCCCCTATAAAAAATCCACTAATGCATTTCATTAACTTGAATTAATGACGTCTCATTCATGAATCATTACACTGCGTTACAAACAAGAGCTTTAGTTCTGTCCTATGAACCAAATATACTTTTTCGGAAAATGGAGAGAAAATAAAAATACACGTGTATCGGCGATTTTCATGTACACGTCAGAATTTTTTTATATATAAAGTATAAAGCTCGTAGTCACCCCTGCTTTAGAATGCGTTTGTACAATGTGGGTATCAAATGAAAGGTGTTAATGAGTCTTTTTAAAAGGGAGTGGGCCTTAGTTCTATAGGTGGTCGCCTTTTGGAGATATCGCATAAAGGTGGACCAGGGGTGACTCTAGGATGTGTTTTTACGATATGGGTATCAAATTAAAGGTATTAATGAGGGTTTTAAAAGGGAGTGGTGGTAGTTGTATATGTGAAGGCATTTTCCAGATATCGACCAAAATGTGGACCAGGGTGACCCAGGACATCATCTGTCGCGTACCGCTAATTTATTTATATATGCCATACCACGAACAGTATTCCTGCCAAGATTTCAAGAGTTTTTGTTTCGCCCTGCAGAACTTTTTCATTTTCTTCTACTTAATATGGTAGGTGTAACAACCATTTTACAAAGTTTTTTCTATGGTTATATTTTACGTCAATAAACCAATCCAATTACCATGTTTCATCCCTTTTTTCGTATTTGGTATAGAATTTTGGCATTTTTTTCATTTTTCATAATTTTCGATATCGAAAAAGTGGGCGTGGTCATAGTCGGATTTCGGCTATTTTTTATACCAATACAAAGTGAGATCAGATAAGTACGTGAACTGTGTTCAGTAAAGATATATCGATTTTTGCTCAAGTTATCGTGTTAACGGCAGAGCGAAAGGACAGACGGTCGACTGTGTATAAAAACTGGGCGTGACTTCAACCGATTTCGCCCTTTTTCACAGAAATAAGTTATCGTCCTAGAATCTAAGCCCCTACCAGATTTCATAAGGATTGGTGAATTTTTGTTCGACTTATGGCATTAAAAGTATTCTAGACAAATTAAATGAAAAAGGGCGGAGCCACGCCATTTTAAAAATTTCTTTTAGTTTTGTATTTTGTTGCATCATATCATTACTGGAGTTGAATGTTGACATAATTTACTTAGATACTGTAAAGATATTCAATTTTTTGTTAAAATTTGACTTTAAATTTTTTTTTTTAAGTGGGCGTGGTCATTCTCCGATTTTGCTAATTTTTATTAAGCATACATATAGTAATAGGAGTAACGTTCCTGCCAAATTTCATCGTGATATCTTCAACGACTGCCAAATTACAGCTTGCAAAACTTTTAAATTACCTTCTTTTAAAAGTGGGCGGTGCCACGCCCATTGTCCAAAATTTTACTAATTTTCTATTTTGCGTCATAAGTTCAACTCACCTACCAAGTTTCATCGCTTTATCCGTCTTTGGTAATGAATTATCGCACTTTTTCGGTTTTTCGAAATTTTCGATATCGAAAAAAGGGGCATGGTTATAGTCCAATATCGTTATTTTTAAATAGCGATCTCATATGAGTGCTCAGGAACCTACATACCAAATTTCATCAAGATACCTCAAAATTTACTCAAGTTATCGTGTTAACGGACGGACGGACGGACATGGCTCAATCAAATTTTTTTTCGATCCTGATGATTTTGATATATGGAAGTCTATATCTATCTCGATTCCTTTATACCTGTACAACCAACCGTTATCCAATCAAAGTTAATATACTCTGTGAGCTCTGCTCAACTGAGTACAGAAAATGTTTGCCACATCAACTAAATGATTTTTGGACTAAGAGCTGACAATAAAATTAACACAGAATATTTACTATTTATACTATTTTATTGTACCGTATAATAATAAAAATAAAATTCTCTTTTAACCGCCACAATAACAAACAACAATAGTTTCAAATAATCTTTTTTAGTTATTTGGTAACATTTTAATACATTTCTGATAAATTTAATGATGATTATAAATTTTAATTATTCAATATAGAAAGTTCGAATATCAAGGAGTGGCTTTACTTGCTTTTTTCGCTGCAAAATTTTTTATAATAATTTCAAAATTTAACTGTCTTGCCAAAACGGATTCAACACAAAGCATGGCAAGTCCTGAAACTCGCTCTTTAGATGAACACGATCTATGAAAGTTTTTGATTCTTGAAAGGACGCTGAAGGAACGTTCTGCACCAGCTACAGTGACAGGTATAGTGCAAAAGATACGTAAAGCAAGACAAATGTTGGCGAAAATCCAATACAAATTTTGAACATAGATGGAATTTAGCAATTCCAATTTATCAAAATTTGCTTCGTAAATGTGTTTCAAGTGAATTATTTCACATTTTAAGCTCTGAGAAATGTCCGACTTGTATTTTTAGACAAATTTTGCTGCGCTCCCCCGAACCATAGTTTCATCCATGTCTTCAAATTGCCACAAAAAGGAAAACGTTTCGCTCAAATTTCTCATAGCTGCATTACTGAAAGCATTAATGCCAGTGATTACCGAATCAACGATCACCAGGAATGCATTGTTTTTAAAATCAGACTCTGAATCATCCGTAATGATCTCATTTAAATTATCTTCAGAACGTCTTTTGGATTTTCTCTTTCGAATGTCCGGAAACTTTGGCGAGATGTTCAATTGAATAGCAACTGTTTTGCATTCCTTTAAAATTGTTTCCCATTGGCTCCTGATCAACTTCAAATCAGCTAATAAGGCATCTAGATGTCGGATCTCAACATCTATGGTGGCGTCTCTAGCTTGGAGGACGACGTTTCTTTCATTAATGTTAGTCACTACTTGTGACGTACTTGAGAATACCCGTAACATCGCCATATGGTTGCGCAGTCAAATTCGGCTTTTGGCTGAAAGACTATGAAGAGAGCTCGGTACATTTTTTTGAGGATATCCCATCGTTGTGGAGTGCTGCTGAAAATAGTAAAACATTTTTGTAGAACTCCGAAGAAAATTATTGCAGCCGTACAACATTCTGCAGCATCAACACCACATAAATTGAGACTGTGGGTTGCACAAGGGGAGTAATCAGCATTCGAGTTTTTGTCGAGAATGTGACGTAGTGCTCCGTTGTAAGCTCCTTTCATATTGGCGCCGTTATCGTACCCTTGTGTACGACAATCTTTTAATGGGATTTCATGTTTACCTAGAATATGGCAAATTGGATCAGCGATTTTCTGACCAGTTTTTTGCAGGCATGCTTAACGAACGAAACGATATCATTTTGTTACGATAATCAACGTTAATAAACGAAACGAAGTCACTTCGTTTCGTTTATTAACGTTAAGATCGTGAAATTAACGTTAATTTGACGTTCTTAACGTTAATAAACGAAACGAAATGACTTCGTTTCGTTTATTAACGTTGATTATCGTAACGAAATGATATCGTTTCGTTCGTTAAGCATGCCTGGTTTTTTGGTCACAATTCACGAAAGCCAAAAACCGTTCTTGAATTGTAAAATTTGTTCCTTTCGAATTGAAATGGAGTCAGCGCAAAATGAACGTAGTCTGTTCAACGTGACTAGCATCAGGCATAGCATCAACGATAATAGAAAAATACTTGGCTTTCTTGCCTTGATCTAATATAGTTTCCCTCACGTGCTTTGCATAAATTTCTATAAACTTGTTCTGAATGTCTGGGGAAAGATAGTGAACTTGTAAACGTTTGCGCTGCTGTTGTGAAATCCTAACTTTCTCCAAATGATATCTAAGTATCGGATCATAATGGCTTATGAGATCTTAGACGCCCAAAAAGTGTCCATTGTTTCTTTCACCAAGATATATAATTTCGCCTTTGAAAGCTAGGTCTCTTTCACCCAAAAATAAAATAGTGTCCAAAATTATATATAAAATTTCTTTCCACTTTTGAGTTTCAGTGATTAGCTGTTCATTGGTAAGCGTATCAATTGTAGCCTCCGTTTGAATTAGATTTTGTAAGGATCGCCATTGAATATAACATTTAATGTGATCTTGAGTATTTTCGTGTGATGGCAGTTTATCGTATAGCTTCTTCCACACCTGGAATTTCGAATATCCGACAGGACAACAAATTTTAGGTCGATTTAAAGCATTGGTGCTTAAAAAATGACATGGTAGGCAATAAAAAGCATTGCTACTGACACTCCACACCAACCAGTCACGCTCCACTTTATCTCCATTTGACAAGATTCTGTTTAACAGCGAGATATGAAATGCCTCGTCATGACAATCACGTGGAGAAATAACAGGATACTTTTGATGACCTCGACGATGTATTTCGTTGACTTCTTCAGATCGCAAAAACTCATTATTCACGGTAACGATATCGAAGTCGTTTAAATAATCTGGACTTCGATTCAGGGTATTGTTGGAAGACTTTTTGAAGATGAACCTTCATCAGTGTCACCACGAAAACTTTACGATTTCGGATTCATGTAAACTTACATTTTTGTTTGATGTTTTTATTTTTATCAATATTCGTTGCTTTTGAAATTCGGCTTAAATTTTGCAAATGGAACAACTAAGGACTCTTCTGAATTAAAAAAAATGTCTTAGTACCTCTAAATCGCGGGCCCCCTGAGAAACACATTTTTATTTGATGTTTTTATTGTCTCCTCAGGCCCAGGCCAAAAATCATTATCAATATTCGTTGCTTTTGAAATTCGGCTTAAAATTTGCACATGGAACAACTAAAGACTCTCCTGGATTAAAAAAAATGTCTTAGTTCCTCTAAATCGCGGGCCTCCTGAGAAACCCCGGGCCCGGAGGGAATCCCCCCCCCCTCGTCGGGCCTGCACATGCAGAAGCTGGGCATACTATCGAACAAAACATGCCGATTTTATGATCGATCAGCGAAAACGGCGGATCATATCCTCCTGGAGTGTGACGCAATCTCAAGACGAAGGGCAAAGTTTATGGGCTCACCTGGCCAGAGCATTCTCACATTAAATCCCTCAAGCCAGGTGAACTGCTAGGGTTCATCAGAGATGTCGGCTTGGAGGAGGTACTGTGAAGAAGCTGAGGGCACAATAGACTTATGGTCGCAGTGCGATCCTCAATTAATTATCTATCTATCTTGGCGGCCACCGTGGTGTGATGGTAGCGTGCAACAACAAAATTTTAGATATAAGGTTTTTCAATTAGAAGAAAATTTTTCTAAGCGGGGTCGCCCCTCGGCAGTGTTTGGCAAGCGCTCCGGGTGTATTTCTGCCATGGAAAGCTCTCAGTGAAAAGTCATCTGCCTTGCAGATGCCGTTCGGAGTCGGCATAAAACATGTAAGTCCCGTCCGGCCAATTTGTAGGGAAAATCAAGAGAAGCACGACGCAAATTGGAAGAGAAGCTCGGCCTTAGGTCTCTTCGGAGGTTATCGCTCCTTACATTTATTTTATTTTTTATCTATCTATCTGGACTCACCAGAGTCTCGCCTGCTAAGTATGTGTATGATACATTCATCATTGTAATAGAATTCCCCTTACGTTGATAATTAGGTTGCGGAGGCTATAAAGCTTTGTACTGCAATTATAATCTTGTTCTAGGATACTAGTGTAAGAAAAAATATTCAATACGAGATGCAGGTATTTTTTTATTAATTGGCGCGAAATCACACAGTTTTCTTATTGGTCCTTCCACTGGATAAAGCACTGAATCGTTCCATCGGAGTTTGGTTCTTTTTGCTTCCATTCATGTTCGATAAGTATACCTTCTGGGCCATATCCGTAGTAAGGGTTACTAAGAGATGGTCAGAGGAAAATTGCTAAATATCTATCTATATATAAATAACGCCACACGCAAAGTTTTCAACTCCATTTTTGTACGCGCAGTTTTGACGATTTGGATAAAATATGCACCAATTTGTAGGAAATAGAGCTCATCAGTGTAACATCTGATATATACAGCAATAATTGAATGTAATATAACTGAGGGTTGTATGTAGTAATACTTGGCAGGCAGATGCACAACATTGATATTAAATCAGGGGAGGTATTGGAAAAAACAATAGCCCCCCCCCCCCCCTCCCTTCGAATTTGATTTCCATATCGTATATCTTGTGTACCGATTAATTGATATTACTGGAAATTAGCCTATAGCCTATATTGACAATATCAAAGCGTTAACGAATGTTGGGGTTTGATTGAAAGAAGGGTTGTGGCACCTACCATACAAATACAAAACTCCATTTGTGTATATCCGTAACCACGGTATCTGCATGACTATAATACTTAGCGTAAAGTGAAAACTTTGTTCAAAGATCTGAATTACCAAAAAAGCCTGTTAGTGAAATTTGGTTTGAAGATACTCCGTATAAACACCGTGTTGCCAGAGGAGTATAAATATAGCAAAAGGGACCATGGCACCTAACCTAACCTATGACAAATATAAAATAAAGAGAAATTTATATGTCCCATGTTATCTAAGCCATTGGATTGGTAGAATTTTCGACCCCAGACGATACTAGCATGCTTTAAAGCTATCACCCCAAGCAAAATGGAGGTGGTTCTGTTTACGAGAGGGTACCGCCGGCGCTGTCCATTTCTCATATATATATAACAATCGGGTCTGGTAGACAGCGCTAGATACTTCTTCTACAGAAGATGGAAGCGGAGCAGTGATTGACGCTTGTTAAAAGAATGCGACTCGCTTCGTACAACAGCTATACGAAATGCAATCTTCAAGATATACCAGGCTTACATCGTGAGTGAAATGGCCATAGAATATAACTTCGTCTTTTTTCCTAGTAGGCCATACTACTGAGCGGTAGCTCCTGCTCCTGTTTAACTGTTCAGGAATTTAATATTAATTGAGATAGTCTGGCGCCTATCAAAGTGCTAAACTTCGCCATAATGAGTCAAAGGTATTGCTTGACCTTACTCGCAATAGTATCAAACTAATTTTTTATTAAAGTTATCTGGCTGCAAGAGCATAGGGACATCTCTCCCAACTCTCACGTTGATCACTTGGCCAAAACAGGCAATTGCGAACTGAACGTGGCTGGTAGTAGACTTTAGGATTCTGCTGCTCTAGTTCGCTATGAAAACGCTTGGCTGACATTATTTTTAGCCAGGTGACGAGGCGCTTAAGGCCCGTTCTTGACTCCAAGCACTTAGCGAAAGGTTTACCAAAGTTCATCTATCGGTGGTAATTGAGGTGTTAAAGGCTCTGTTCGATGGGAGTCCATGCGGTGCGCCTCACAATGCGGCACAGCCTGGATGAGGTGGAAGCATACAGTAACTTTATGTTCAGCTGCCCAGAATTTTGGGGACGAAGGGATATCTCAAATATATCGTGAAGTATCCAACTCTTCAAAGTAAATATCCAAGATCAATGTATGTCTTTTCGTTACTTTATCATATACACTCTGCTTTGATTTACGGCTTGAAATCATGGACGGTATTCGAGAGAAGATGAAATGGCTATTGCACTGTTAGAGAGAAAAGTTCTGCGCAAGATTTATGGTTCTCGTCGTCATATCGACGGCGAGTAGCGAAGGAGGTATAGTGATGAGCTCATAGTGTTAGGCAGATATGTAGATTGTGTAGCGAATAAAAGCCCAAAGGCTTCGCTGGCTAAGTGGTGATATACGAATGGACGAAAACGCTCCGGCCAAGAAAGTATTTCAATACACACTTCAGAAAGGCAGAGGAAGGGGGAGACTTGCACTATGTCAGAAGAGGTATGTGAAGGAAGACTTAACCTCTCTTGGTTGCTCCCAATTGACGTCCATTATCGTGAAACAGGAGCAGCTGGCGTGACTTGTTACGAAACGGCCGAAATCGCTAAGGCAATTAACGATGATGATGATCGTTACCACCTAGCGATTCGGTACGGACGAAAAACGTTTCCAAGTGGGTTGTTCCCTAAGATTCAAGGTAAGCTTCCAAAGAAGAGTTAAACTCATAAAATTTTAGCAAAGTTTAATGTAAGCTGTAAAGGTGTCATGGTGCCGGATACCAACAAGTACATTTTTTGAAACTGTGCAAATGGGAAGGAATAAAAATAATAATGTAAGGCATGATAACCTCCAAAGAGATTATAGGCCGAGCTTCTCTTCCAATTTGCGTCGATTCCGGATCAGAAATACATTTGGAGTGCTCTTGCCAAATCACTACTGAGGGGCGACCCCGCTTAGAAAAACTATCTTCTAATTCATAAAATTCTGTTTCTAAAATTCTGTTGTTGCTTTGCCCGGGGCGTTAACGCACCCACTCACGCCTCCGTTATGAACATGACGACTTTCTCGGTGATAGTCCTGCTTTAACTTTCCGCTAGATAGCTCCTCGAACTTATTTTTAGAGTACATATGAGCCATCGTACTGATCGTGCTGCACTCATATCCACCATCCGTCATTTAGTCGCTATAAAAAAAACCAAGATATGAAAGTCGGTTTCAAACGTCTATTGCCGATGTTCAGACTTTTAGACAAGCTGTATCCTTTAGGTGAAGAATGTAGATTCATCGCTCTTTCCGAGCGTCTCAGTTTCGGCAAACGTATTCAACCTCGACTCGCATAAACATTATATTCTCTAAGTGGGCCTGATGGTTGAACTCCTTAAGTAATGCAAGAATCTTTCGAGAAGGAAATAATAAAAATGCATTACCTTGTACTGCCAGCAAGATTGTGTTCCATTAATTGGTTACGTTCGAAATTCCAACAGTAAATGATGGGTTTTGGCACAAAACTGCGACTAGCGATCACGACAGCTAAATGTGTACCAGCTGTATTACATTTCACCAAAATTACTTCACCAAAATCATCAAATAAATCATAACCAGATTTTCCAGGAAACATTAGTTTCGGATCATGTCGGGAAACATCATAGGCCTTAACAAAACCATTCATTGTGAAAACACTCAAATACACACCGGTGAGGTCCATTCCAATAACTTTGCCTTTAAGAGAACATGAGGTGAGAATGCTGTAGGAAATACAGTCAAAGTTGGAAAAATAAAAGCCATCACGATTGTAGTCCGTTTATAAATACTAATGGGTTAGTGATAGGGATAGGGATAGTAATAGGGATAGTGATAAATATAGTCACAAGGATAGTGGAGTGGTAGTGGTACTGATAGTAAAAGGTAGTGTCTGTGTAGAATAAAATCGAAAATTGGCTCTCTATAGTAATCAGTAGGGGTTGTTTGTAGTTTGCGTGAACAATCGTGAATGGACTGCTTATTGCATTTTTGTACACCTTACTTACCTTCATTGCCATTGGCTAATATACTATTTAGCATCACTCCACCAATGGAATATATTACAACCTCGTTCGAGGTCAAACAAAATATATTCTGATTTTGTATATGTAAACCCAAACACTCTGCATTAAAACTTTGTATTAATTTAACATTCAAGTTCGTATCCTTATCATTGCTATCGGCTGTGCTGTCATCTCCATAGGCATCCACTTTATAATTATCCGGTTTTTGGACTTTCTCAATATTATAAGCCGAAATAACACGTCCATTACTGATAATCAAATTTAACTGGTTTAGCGCTAAGGCAGTAATAGCAAAGTCTGCTTGTACGAGTGAATGCTTGCCGACCGCATGCTCGATGTAGATAGCTTTGGCATTGCGTTGAACAGCCCAAATATCGCGTGTGTGTACTGATAGGAGTGGTTGTTCCTGTTGGGTATTAGAGAGCAACATTTTTCTCTATTAATCTAAAATCTAAATTTGCCTAGGTAGAATCTAAAAACCTAGAAAAGCTGATTCCATCTTGCACTGTTGCCTATTCGAACTAAGCTATAGCATGTTTAAGATGCTCCCATTACACAAATATTCTATTAAATTTTTCTGCGGCTCTCACCGCTCTAGCATCAACCTCGCTATAGTTTCAGCTTATTGAAACAGTCGGATTTTCTCTTGTGCTCTTAAAGCAATGTAGAAAATCTCATCCCCATATACAGGTGGAATGTGTAGAACGGCATGCAGTGCTGCTGTCGGGGTATGTAGTTTCCTATCTACCACCGCCTGTCTAACAATATATTATGGCGAATATTAGCAGTTTCGATACGACACTACTCTGCACAAATACACAACACAGCAAAGTAAGCAGCCACACATACATGTAAACAGCAAAGCTAAGCCTCCCTTATTTACTTAATTGGCGTTTAAGCGTTAAAACGGTTATGGCCGTCCAACAAGGCGCGCCAGTCGCTTCCTCACTATGCCAATTGGTCACACCAAGGGAGTTTAAATCGGTCATTCCAGCGGAGTGGGAGTCGCCCCCTTCATCTCTTCCATAGACGGTTTCCGATAAAAATACTTTCTTAGCCGTGGCGTCATCTTTCATTCGCATAACATGGCCTAGACAGCGTAGCCGCTGCGTTTTAATTCGCTGGACTATGTTCATGTCTGCGTACGGCTTGTACAGTTCATCATTAAATCGCCAACGCCAACGCGTAAATGTCCATAAATCCTTCTAAGAACTTTTCTCTTGAACACTCCCAGAACAGCTTCATCTGATGGTGTCATGGTCCATGCTTCTGCACTATATAGCAACACGGGTACGATAAGTGACTAGTATAGCATGATCTTCGCTTGCCGAGAGAGGACTTTATTTTTCAATTGTCTACCTAGTCCAAACAGTGATTCTTCGCTGGATATCAGAGCTGACGTTGTTGTTAGTGTTAATGCTGGTTCCCAAATAAACGAAGTCTATTTCGAAAATATGGCTGTCAACAGAAGCGTGGTTGCCAAGGCGTATATGCGCTGACTCTTTGCTCGATGGCAGCAGGTACTTCGTTCTGTCCTCATTCACCATCAAACCCATCTTTACCGCTTTTTACCAGTTTGGAGTAAGCAGAACTTACGGTGCGGATGTTCAGGCTGATGATATCAATGCCATCAGCATATGCCATTTATTGCACGCTTTTATAGTATATCGTTCCAGAGCGGTGAAGTTCTGCAGCTAGTATAGGTTTCTCCAGCATGAAATTAAAGAAATCGCACGATAGGGGGTCACCCTGTCTGAAACCTCGTTTAGTTTCGAACGGCTCGGAGAGGTCCTTCCCGATTCTGATTGAGCTGATGGTGTTGCTCAACGCCATTTTGCACAGCCATATAAGTTTTGCGGGGGAAACAAAATTCAAACATAGCGGCATATAGACAATAGGCGGAGAGTTGATGTGTGTCGATTTTTTTTCGCGGGGTTTTTCCAAGAGTTGGCGCATTGTGAAAATCTAGTCGATGACAGGACCTAATCGTCGGACATGCACTCGTCCGGCCATATTTCGCAAAGAAGCTAAGGCATGCACCTTACCCACTCCTCGCCTCCGTATTTGAATAGCTAGCAGGCAATCCATCAGCGCCCACGGCCTTATTGTTTTTATACTCAGTTGAGCAGAGCTCACAGAGTATATTAACTTTGATTGGATAACGGTTGGTTGTAGAGGTATAAGGGAATCGAGATAGATATAGACTTCCATATATCAAAATCATCAGTATCGAAAAAAAATTCGATTGAGCCATGTCCGTCCGTCCGTCCGTCTGTCCGTTAACACGATAACTTGAGTAAATTTTGAGGTATCTTGATGAAATTTGGTATGCAGGTTCCTGGGCACTCATCTCAGATCGCTATTTAAAATGAACGATATCGGACATAACCACGCCCACTTTTTCGATATCGAAAATTTCGAAAAATCGAAAAAGTGCGATAATTCCTTACCAAATACGGATAAAGCGATGAAACTTGGTAGTTGAGTTGAACTTATGACGCAGAATAGAAAACTAGTAAAATTTTGGACAATGGGTGTGGCACCGCCCACTTTTAAAAGAAGGTAATTTAGAAGTTTTGCAAGCTGTAATTTGGCAGTCGTTGAAGATATCATGATGAAATTTGGCAGGAACGTTACACTTATTACTATATGCCTGTTTAAAAAAAATTAGCAAAATCGGAGAACGACCACGCCCACTTTAAAAAAATTTTTTTTTTTAATTCAAATTTTAAAAGAAAAGTTAATATCTTTACAGAATATAAGTAAATTATGTCAACATTCAACTCCAGTAATGATATGGTGCAACAAAATACAAAAATAAAAGAAAATTTCAAAATGGGCGTGGCTCCGCCCTTTTTCATTTAATTTGTCTAGGATACTTCTAATGCCATAAGTCGAACAAAAATTTACCAATCCTTGTGAAATTTGGTAGGGGCTTAGATTCTAGGACGATAACTGTTTTCTGTGAAAAAGGGCGAAATCGGTTGAAGCCACGCCCAGTTTTTATACACAGTCGACCGTCTGTCCTTCCGCTCGGCCGTTAACACGATAACTTGTGCAAAAATCGATATATCTTTACTAAACTCAGTTGACGTACTTATCTGAACTCACTTTGTATTGGTGTAAAAAATGGCCGAAATCCGACTATGACCACGACCACTTTTTCGATATCGAAAATTACGAAAAATGAAAAAATGCCATAATTATATACCAAATACGAAAAAAGGGATGAAACATGGTAATTGTATTGGTCTATTGACGCAAAATATAACTTTAGAAACAAACTTGGTAAAATGGGTGTGACACCTACCATATTAAGTAGAAGAAAATGAAAAAGTTTTGCAGGGCGAAATCAAAAGCCCTTCGAATCTTGGAAGGAATACTGTTCGTGGTATTACATATATAAATAAATTAGCGGTACCCGAAAGATGATGTTCTGGATCACCCTGGTCCACATTTTGGTCGATATCTCGAAAACGCCTTCACATATACAACTAAGGGCCACTCCCTTTTAAAACCCTCATTAATACCTTTAATTTGATACCCATATCGTACAAACACATTCTAGAGTCACCCCTGGTCGACGTTTATGGCGATATCTCGAAAAGGCGTCCACATATAGAACTACGGCCAACGCCCTTTTAAAATACTCATTAACACCTTTCATTTGATACCCATATTATACAAACGCATTCTAGAGTCACCCCTGGTCCACTTTTATAACGATATTCCGAAAAGGCGTCCACCTATAGAACTAAGGCCCACTCCCTTTCAAAATACTCATCAACACCTTTCATTTGATACCCATATAGTACAAACAAATTCTAGAGTCACCCCTGGTCCACCTTTATGGCGATATTTCGGCGTCCACCTATAGAACTAAGGACCACGCCTTTTTAAAATACTCATTAACACCTTTCATTTGATACCCATATAGTACAAACAAATTCTAGAGTCACCCCTGGTCCACCTTTATGGCGATATTTCGGCGTCCACCTATAGAACTAAGGACCACGCCTTTTTAAAATACTCATTAACACCTTTCATTTGATACCCATATCGTACAAACAAATTCTAGAGTCACCCCTGGCCCACTTTTATAACGATATTCCGAAAAGGCGTCCACCTATAGAACTAAGGCCCACTCCGTTTTAAAACACTTATTAACACCTTTCGCTTGATACCCATATTGTACACACGCATTCTAAAGTTAACCCTGGTCCACTTTTATAACGATATTCCGAAAAGGTGTCCACCTATAGAACTAAGGCCCACTCCCTTTCAAAATACTCATTAACACCTTTCATTTGATACCCGTATAGTACAAACAAATTCTAGAGTCACCCCTGGTCCACTTTTATAACGATATTCCGAAAAGGCGTCCACCTATAGAACTAAGGCCCACTCCCTTTCAAAATACTCATCAACACCTTTCATTTGATACCCATATAGTACAAACAAATTCTAGAGTCACCCCTGGTCCACCTTTATGGCGATATTTCGGCGTCCACCTATAGAACTAAGGACCACGCCTTTTTAAAATACTCATTAACACCTTTCATTTGATACCCATATCGTACAAACAAATTCTAGAGTCACCCCTGGTCCACCTTTATGGCGATATCTCGAAAAGGCGTCCACCTATAGAACTAAGGCCCACGCCCTTTTAAAATACACATTAACACCTTTCATTTGATACCCATATTATACAAACGCATTCTAGAGTCACCCCTGGTCCACTTTTATAACGATATTCCGAAAAGGCGTCCACCTATAGAACTAAGGCCCACTCCCTTTCAAAATACTCATCAACACCTTTCATTTGATACCCATATAGTACAAACAAATTCTAGAGTCACCCCTGGTCCACCTTTATGGCGATATTTCGGCGTCCACCTATAGAACTAAGGACCACGCCTTTTTAAAATACTCATTAACACCTTTCATTTGATACCCATATCGTACAAACAAATTCTAGAGTCACCCCTGGTCCACCTTTATGGCGATATCTCGAAAAGGCGTCCACCTATAGAACTAAGGCCCACGCCCTTTTAAAATACACATTAACACCTTTCATTTGATACCCATATTGTACAAACGTATTCTAGAGTCACCCCAGGTCCAATTTTATAACGATATTCCGAAAAGGCGTCCACCTATAGAACTAAGGCCCACTCCGTTTTAAAACACTTATTAACACCTTTCGTTTGATACCCATATTGTACAAACGCATTCTAAAGTCAACCCTGGTCCACTTTTATAACGATATTCCGAAAAGGTGTCCACCTATAGAACTAAGGCCCACTCCCTTTCAAAATACTCATTAACACCTTTCATTTGATACCCATATAGTACAAACAAATTCTAGAGTCACCCCTGGTCCACCTTTATGGCGATATCTCGGAAAGGCGTCCACCTATAGAACTAAAGCCCACGCCATTTTAAAATACATATTAACACCTTTCATTTGATACCCATATTGTACAAACGCATTCTAGAGTCACCCCTGGCCCACTTTTATAACGATATTCCGAAAAGGCGTCCACCTATAGAACTAAGGCCCACTCCGTTTTAAAACACTTATTAACACCTTTCGCTTGATACCCATATTGTACACACGCATTCTAAAGTTAACCCTGGTCCACTTTTATAACGATATTCCGAAAAGGTGTCCACCTATAGAACTAAGGCCCACTCCCTTTCAAAATACTCATTAACACCTTTCATTTGATACCCGTATAGTACAAACAAATTCTAGAGTCACCCCTGGTCCACATTTATGGCGATATCTCGAAAAGGCGTCCACCTATAGAACTAAGGCCCACACCCTCTTAAAATACTCATTAACACCTTTCATTTGATACTCATATCGTACAAACAAATTCTAGAGTCACCCCTGATCCATCTTTATGGCGATATCTCGAAACGGCGTCCATCTATAGAACTTAGGCCCACGCCCTTTTAAAATACTCATTAACACCTTTCATTTGATACCCATATCGTACAAACAAATTCTAGAGTCACCCCTGGTCCACCTTTATGGCGATATCTCGAAAAGGCGTCCACCTATAGAACTAAGGCCCACGCCCTTTTAAAATACTCATTAACACCTTTCGTTTGATACCCATATTGTACACACGCATTCTAAAGTCAACCCTGGTCCACTTTTATAACGATATTCCGAAAAGGTGTCCACCTATAGAACTAAGGCCCACTCCCTTTCAAAATACTCATCAACACCTTTCATTTGATACCCATATAGTACAAAATAAATTCTAGAGTCACCCCTGGTCCACCTTTATGGCGATATCTCGAAACGGCGTCCATCTATAGAACTTAGGCCCACGCCCTTTTAAAATACTCATTAATACGTTTCATTTGATACCCATATCGTACAAAATAAATTCTAGAGTCACCCCTGGTCCACCTTTATGGCGATATCTCGAAACGGCGTCCATCTATAGAACTTAGGCCCACGCCCTTTTAAAATACTCATTAATACGTTTCATTTGATACCCATATCGTACAAAACAAATTCTAGAGTCACCCCTGGTCCACCTTTATGGCGATATTTCGAAAAGGCGTCCACCTATAGAACTTAGGTCCACTCCCTTTTAAAATTATCATTAACACATTTCATTTGATACCCATATCGTACAAACAAATTCTAGAGTCAGGCCTGGTCCACCTTTATGGCGATATCCCTAAATGGCGTCCATCTATAGAACTATGGTACACTTCCTCTTAAAATACTCTTTAATACCTTCCATTTGATACACATGTCGTACAAACACATTGCAGGGTTACCCTAGGTTCTTTTTACAACATGGTGATTTTCCCTTACTTTGTCTCCACAGCTCTCAACTGAGTATGTAATGTTCGGTTCCACCCGAACTTAGCCTTCCTTACTTGTTTAATCTGATTTATGCTATTCTAACTTCGTCATAATCGGGTTGAGGGACATTTATTCCATCATCATCGATTGCGGGATCGGGTTCCTCATCCCTGTTAGGAGAGCAGAGAAGTGTTTCCTCCATAATCTAAGTACTCTCTGGATATCGGTTACAAGGTCGCCGTTTTCGTTCTTACAAGAGTTTGCCCGAACTTAAAACCTTCCGTCTGTCGCCGAATTTTTTTGTAAAATTTTCGGGCGTTATTCCTGGTACGAGTTGCTAGCAGCTCAAGCTCCTCGCACTCACCCTTTCTGCCTTTGTTTTTTTCTTCCAGAAAAGGCGTTTCGCTTCCATTTTCAACACGGGGTAGCATTCAAACACTCTCTTGTTGCGCTCGCTTTTAACGTAGACCTGTAGGCAGCGTCTTTTATTTTGTCTTCAAGGCGGCATTCTTCATCAGACTAGTTGCTTTTCCGTGGTCGCCGGTAACCAATTTTTTCCTCGGCAGCAGTACCAAGTAATTTGGAGATATGCTCTATGCAAAGCTAAGAGCGAAGATAATATTTCACATACATATTATCAGCAGCTAAGAGCGAAGAAGAAAGACAAACAGTCACATATTATATAATCATCAGCTAAGAGAAATGATACTACTCACACATATACATGTATATCGCTAAAAAAGCAAATATGTGATACAAGTAAGCAACTGTTTCAGGAGGCTGCTCATGAAAAGTTTAGACCCTAGGAGAAATAGCAGCACAAGCTGAGGAATAATCAATCAGTTTGATTTTATACATTGAAAGTGAAGTACGAGAGTAATTTAAATGTGAAGTACCACTACCATATTTGAGTTAATTATTTGGCAATTCAGCGACTCGAACCATAACGGAAGGTATAGAATAATTAAGAATTGATAAAATTTGCAACAATATATATTGACGCTACTGCAACTTTCTCCAGTATTTCTACAGATTTCTTCCCGGCTACAATGCCACCTGCAAGAAACTACAGTGATTTGGCAATTTGTAGCATCTACCTATTTCTGGATCGATACAGTAAACAGCAGAACGGACGCTTGCGTTAATTTGGAAACATCTTGTTTATAGTATGTTTTGTCCTTTCCGCACCCTTGCACCAACCTTCCGACCTTATTGTGTCCCCAAAATCTCCTTCGAAGCTCAGGCACGTAGTTTGTTTGCCTTATATTAGAAGACGCTAAACTGATATAAAAATATACATCAAGCTATATGGCTGTCCCCGATCGAAATACACGCAATCAGATCGACCACGTTGTCACAGACGGACAGGCGTGTCGCAGTATTTTAAATGTGCGCACGATCCGAGTACCTACCATCGACTCGGATCAATATCTCGTCTTGGCCAAAATACGCGCCCAGCTCTGCTCTGCTAAAACCGAGGAACAAAAATACAACAAGAAAAGCTAGACGTCGAAAGGCTGCAATCGCAACAGACTGCCAATGATTTCGCAATTCGCCTCTCACAACTGCTCTGTGAGAACACAAGTCAACCCGATGAAATGCAAGAGCAGTGGGAGCATATCTCTGAAGCAGTTCACTCTGCCGCCGAGGAAAAATTGGTTACCGCCGACCGCCGCAAAACAACTGGTACGATGAAGAATGCCGCGTTAAAACCGAAAGAAAAGACGCTGACTTCAGGGCTCCGTTAAAAGAGAGGGCGACAAGAAGAGTGTGTGAAAAGGGAAGCGAGACACCTTTACAGGATAATAAAAGCAGAGGCATAAAGCCGTGAGTGCGAGCAATGCACAAAATGACCCTTCAGATTGCAATTCACTCATTCTATTCCATTGCTTATCTTTTTAAAGTAAAGTCTTACCTTTAGCACATAAACATTTGAAATACAATTGATCAGCATGCATGGTTTAGCCAATTCATTAAAGCCCCAAATACATTGCTTAACAGCGCCACGTACTGTTGAAATATTTGTTAATTGCCACGCATCCTCCGGCATATCGAAATGTCCAGCACGACGTTTCCATGTATAGAGATTGCCTTGATTGGTGCCAGCGCAGAGGGTTTGATTGACGACACTATGGGCGAGACAAGTGAAATGCTCGTTTGTTGGTTGCATGAATTTTTGTTGTTGTAATTTTCGATTGCTGAATGAGCTAGCTAATAATTTGTCGCTGCTGTCATTACTGAAAAAATTTGTACTTGAACCATTAGCATCAAGGCTACTTGACGAAGCCAGAACGGATGCGGCTGTGATAATAGAAAATTTTCAACCCAAAGATTTTTCATATATAATTATCAATCTGTAGACGTAAATATATTTGTAAGTCTTAAGACCATGACGGAACCATACAGGTGACGCCCGGAAATCAACTGATTGGTACTCTTTCGACATGATTTTACAAAAGCTAAGTACATGGAATTTTTTTTATTGTTTGTATATCGCCATGTCTTGCATGGCTCCGCCGTGCGTAGGACTTACCAGTACTAGGCAGATCCATTTTTAACAGATAGTTATCACTTTTTTCAATATCCCAAATGCGAACGCTAAGATCACCTGACAAAAAATTAAAAAAGGTTTATATCTTTACTTTAGCTCACAACTGCTAAAACACGTCCAAAAATATCGGGAAGTGTCAAAAGAAGCGTTTTAAACCTAGCATCACGAAGCGGTAAGAGATGTGATATCGCATAAAGGGGTTAAGCCTGGTAAGTACTGGCGACCAACTTTTAGAGAAGAATAATGAAAACCAAATCGATAACATACGCCTTTATGTCGATATGTAGAGAGCAATGTCAGAGAATTAATGATCTTCTAACAGCGGCGCGACTCCAAAATGCCTCTAGAGAACACAAACAAAAAGACAGATGGAAGCTCAGCTGAGCATCACCAAAAGACATGAAAGCTCCTACGTATAACTATTTTTCCGGGCTGTATAGCTAGCTATCTACACTCATATAATGGGAGATTTGTCGACCAATAAAGGTAGAGAAAAAAGCCTAGCAATAAGGCTCACCTCTGTCAAGGGAGTTCAATCGGCTTTGCCTATTTTCAGCCCATTCAAGTCACCAGGACCGGACAGGGTCTATGCTTGTCTGTTATAGGAGTGAATAAACCAAATAGCTCCAGCCTTATCCAACTTATAAAAAGCATCTCTACTGCTCGAACAACTGCCCTCGTCATATCGACCAACTAGTCTCTGTTGCTTTTTCCTAAAGGGTATGGGGAAAATTTTGGATCACCACATAAGGGAGGTCAACCTAAAAAAAACGCGCTCTGTTTGGGAATCAATTTGCCTATCAGTCAGCAAAATTCACGGAGACAGATATAGCTCACGAAAAAAAATATAACCCCCTCCGCTTTTATTCACAAATCTCATGAGCTTTCAATAAGATGAAACATCAAGCTGTCAAACAAGCAAGGATTGACAAGGATATAAGCCCAAATATCATTCGCTGGGTGCTATCCATGCTAAAGAGAAGAAAATTCAGTTTCGAGCTAGATGAACAACTGAGTCAATTGTGGGCACAAGAGCATGCCCTCAAGGGGATGTACTCTCGCCTCTCTTGTAGGTCCTAGTCATAGATGAAATCCTTCAGTTACTGAAATCCAATGAATTTGACATACAAGGGTATGGAGATGACTCAGTAATCTGCATTACAGTCATGCAACAAGCCCTGTTCGAACAGGCCCAGCTCCTTTTACCCGGAGAAGAAAACTCTCCACGCCAGAATTATCCCTGGGTGGCACCAAAATCCGATTTTTAGTGGAAGCGAAATAAAAACGGGTTACATTGAACAGAAGCCTCCTTCCCCTGCACTTGGCTCTAAGACAAAATATTGGGGCTATTTCCCAAAAAGGTACACTGGTCATCTAATACTATTGTAAAGCCAATAGTCACCTATGCTTCTTTAGTTTGGTGTCCGAACAACATGCAAAGAACAGAAATAACAAAATTAAGCACATTGTATTGAATAGTTTGTATTGGCAAAACGGATGCAATGAGAATGTTCCGTGCGGAAGAACTTAGTGCCTTTGTGGGAATTCCTCCCTTCCCTACTCTTATAGAGAAATAGGAATCAATTGCTGCACTAGGACCTCAAAATATTTCTGAGCTAAATATCGGAAACAAGACACGGCATATGAAGGTAATAAGAAAATTCATAAAACGTCCCATAGTGTAACTACGTGATGCAATGGCCCCTACGCTTAGAATCTCGCGGAATTTCAATTCCATATACTGATTCTGAGTCGGAGGCCTTATTTATGGATGGATCAAACTTTGATTTCGGAAAAACTGGAGCTGGTATATATGGGCCGAATTTGAAGAAATCGATGCCAATGGGATGATATCCCACTATTTTTCATGCAGAAGTGATTGAAATAGAAGTTGACGGTAGAAAATGTCTACGAAGAGGAGCATCCCCGTTATGTCGAGCCTTACGTACCTTGCAGTCTTACACAACTACTTCTAAGCTAGTGGATGAATGCAGACAAGTAGATGATCTGGAAGCCAAAGACATTCCTATGTAGTCTACCTAAGAAGGAAGCTACAACAACGTTCTATGATCCAGAGCCGTTCTGTGGACTCACAAAGGCACACAGTAGGAAAACCATAAGTAACTGGACATCAAATAAGTTCAATCGACACTGGATTGAATGCCCAGGACAAATGCAGCCCAATTCATTAACCTAAGCGAAGCGGACATACGAGCTCTTTGCGGGATACTGTAGTCTATGATATAACCTAAGTAAGCTACATTTATCCGATACACAAATCTGTCGCTTTTGTGATCTGGAAGATGAAACGCCGGGTCACATACTCTGCGAATGCATCGCTCTGGCAAGGCAGAGACCCTCCCATCTAGGCGGCGTGACTCTTTGTGATGTAAAGTGTCTGAAGAAATACTTATAAACACTAAGCAGACTGAAAGGTCAAACACAATAGATTAACAGAGGTCGCAATGCATTGAGCCCAAATAACAGTAATAATATCGATATGAAAGCAGCTTTCGATATCACGAGAATGGAGCTAAGCAACACCTATAACTCTATCAGTATTGGGAAAGACGCACTGAAAGAGGTTCAGTCTAGCAGTGATCAAAGAATTTAAGGCTTAAAACCTCCCCCAGAGGTAAAAATCAAATATTGGTCGGAATATCGCTGAGCTGATCAAGTGAAATCGTCGTTGGGCATAGTATACGTAATCTATTGCGACGTGGTTCTTATTGAGCTAATAAGAGGATTAAGTCGGCACTGTCGAATGATTTTTATAAAAGGTTAAGGTACCAGGTGAAAAAAACATCGAACACTTTTTATGCTAATACTCTGTCATGAGCTGAAAACAGCAATCCAGCTTCTTTCACACCACGGGAGATAGTATTCTACACAGTTGTATCCTTTACTATTCGTTTCTATCTGGAATTCCATGACAAGCTTAGCGTCGAGACAGGCCACTAGGCTAGTGTAAATACAACGGATAGGCAGTCGTCTAAATTGGAGCTCACCTGTAATAATCGCCAAGCTATTACCAGACCATGAAATGGCGCCACCCTTTCCAGATAAATGACCGCTCAGCTTAACCCGATCCAGTTCAGTTAGTATCCCAGTTGACTCTACCAAATACAGGGCAATGGTCATATCCTCCATTAAACAAATCACAGCATCTCTAAAGCAAATAAAAAATATTTCTTTTTTAAGGGAAACAAATTTAGTTCCACGCCAACAGAACTTACTTCTTCGGATGCCAAAGCATTTGCATAACGGGCACACTATTATTCTTTAATACCTCCATACAAGTGCCGCCCTGATTAATATAGTACATCAGCCCGTTCTGTGTGCCCACATAAAAACAATGATTATCCTTTACACCTGCATGCGTCATACTCCGTGCAGCTGTACGTGGCCGCCAATTGGTAAGCGTATCCAGGGCGGCATCATCGCCCGCAACAGCTGCTTTAGCCAAATTTACCATTTCCTCGCGCACCTCACTCTCGATAGTACGCCGAAATGTTATATGCAATAAAACATCACGTAAATCATGTGAAAACATTGTTAAAAACTGATATTGACCATCGCAACGCCAGCCGGTAAGTAGACCCATAGCATCGGCTGTCACCATGCGACCACCCTGTTCGCTAAAGTCCAATAAAACAATTGCACCCTTATGCGGACCATGAACGCTAGCAAATTCCCGGTGTCCAGCAAACCAAACATGGATATCACCATTTTCCCAGCCGGTTGCGAGCAAAATCTTTTCCGGATGCCATGCCAGTGCAGAAACTTGTAATGTAGGATGCACTGGGTAGGTGACATCACGCTGTGGTTCACCCTGTATTGCAAAAACAGGCCATTTTCTTTATGTTAACAACAATCAACTTGGTTGAAGACTTACCGAATCAGTAAAAATTGTTATTGAACCACCACGCTCTTGACTGTAGGAAGCAACAGCGAACAGTGGCTCACTAAGGTGCCAATTCCCAATCGTGCTAACCGCATCGGTATCCAAGAATTCAACTTTGGTATCAAAGTATAGAGTCATTGCATTTGTCACTTTTTTCCATGAATGCCAATTAAGGACTAATGGAACAAAAGTTGTGGAGCCAAACAAACCAGGTTGCCATGGAGCTACCGCAAAAGCCTACAATAGTATAAGGGTAGAAAATCGGCTTCGGCGCGGTTTAGCCATGCATTATTTGTATTTTTTATTAACTAAGAACTTAAATTTTAAATATTATAAACTAGCAGACCCAGCAAATGTCATCCAGCCCGAAAATTGGCTTGGCTACACTGTCTGTATCCCGCCCGCCGATATCAAATCTTTCTGCTCAATCCTTATGGACATACCGTTCTATGGATAACTTCCAACAAGTCCAGCTCATCAGGAGAAGCGTGAAAGCAAGCTGCAAAGTGTCAAAGATTATGTGCAAGCCTTATGTGTGGCTTTTAAAGTTCGTTTTTGAAGCATAGCTCAGTCATCACTGTGCTGGCACAATTCCTTGGTAGTGCCATCATTTTGACCGGAATTACTCTAGTGAATTCGGGTTCAGTTAAGGAAGTTAATTAGGTCAACATACTTAAGATTTTCCAATTCAAGTATCCAACCCATCACCGTAAACGCACACATATTTGGCTGTCGAGGCCGGGGATCCCTAGTTTCTTTATGTATGTGTGCAAGTATTGTGTCAATGTAAAAAATGACGCTGCTTCTGCTTAATCGAGTTTTATCCAGTGTTTCTACTGTTTTATTTCTGGAGTCGCGTAGTATACTTCAGGCCATACACCTTCCATTACTTTGGAACCAACGGTGTAGCCTCTGCAGCCATGTAAGCGCCCTTGCGCTAACCTTCAACCTCTATTACGGCTCTAAGAGACCCATCTAGGAGCAGGTAGGAAACTAGCTAGTCTCTTCGTCCTATATTTGACGACGCCATACTACTTTTACCGTGTGGTCAGGTTTCCATGCTAATCAGTATCTCTGAAATTTTGGCACACATAATTTTAAGGACCCAGAAAATACTTCGGATCGCGTTGGAAATATAGATCCATAGGTGACTCAGGTAACCCACAAATGTGTTTTGTGAAATATAGATAATAGAGTTTAAAAGAAAGACACAAAATGTCACGACTTGTGATATCTCAAAAAAAAAAAAAAATACAAAATACAAAAAACCGACACGTCCGGTGTTTGGCTTCTTTCAAAACCGCTCAGGCTAGAAATTGACTTAAAAGTCATGCTCGAGTGAACTTACTTGCAATTCATAGCGGAATCCGTATGGGTTATTAGCGATGTCTTAAAAAATATGCGTAATACAAATTGGGCAACCCTAATGTATGTACATGTATGGTACAAATATAGAAACATAACCCATTAGCGCCCAATGTCCCATTTGGGAACTTGCAGAAATCATTTAATATTATCGAATGAGAACTTCTAATCAAATAATTTATAACGAATTACACATTCTCACATATCTATGCATATAATCAGCTGTTGATGCTCTCTAACGATCACGTGATCAGTAGGAAGCAAATATTCTCGGAAGTGGCAAATTTTTCTCATTTAAGGAATTTATCTGCACATTTTTATTGATTTAAACCAAAAACTTAAGTGGTATTTTCTTACAGTGCTAGATGGTGACGTAAGTAAATAAAATAACTAGTTTTGTCGCAATAAAATTGCTTACATTTCACAATTCCAACGTTTTTAATGTTCCCAATTGGGCACTATGTGCAAAAATTTTGTAAATATTTTTCGCTGTCGTTTTGGGCTGAAATTTTTATATGTGAAGCATGTTTGGCCAAAGAGCTGTAAAACTTCATGAAATTGAAGGAATTTTAGAAGAACTCCTCGAGGATGCAGAGCTGGATGACGAAAGTGCTAATGATATAGTGCAACTGCCTCCAGATGCTGATAACCTGACTGATTGTGAAGATATTGATGAACACAATCTTGATGAAGTTACAGAACTGAAGGATGTTCCTGGCGAAGTAGAAATTCATTTTACTGAAAATAAAAAAGAGATCGACTTCACAACAAATAAAACTTTGAAAAGACAAAAGCTGGAAGAAGAAAATCCAGCCTGCACATCGCGATGGCTTCATACTGATGCAAGTTATAGTAACATTTTTCCATCGCCTAAACGCTGCCAGGATAATAAAGCTAAAATTCGAGAGAATTTTCAACAAAGAGACATTTGAAATTTTTGAATTCTTTTTTTGACAATTCGCTAGTTCAACACATAGTTGACGAAAGTGTGCGCTATGCACACCAATGTATGTAATTTCCATAACTTCTCCCTTCAGAATGTTTTTTTAAGTTTCTTGGCATATTGATTTTTACATCATACCACAGTTTACCCAGTGAAAGGATGTATTGGTGCACAGACGACGACGTTGACATTCAAATTGTAAGAAACTGCATGCCAAGGAACAGATACCTTGAAATAAAACGATTTTTTGCACTTCAATAACAACGAAAACATTCGAAGTGGTATTCCTTAAAAGTACTTCAAAATAAAGCCACTGATTGAAAAGCTGTACGAAAATTGTTCAAAGCTTAATGTTTTTTCAAAACAATTGTCTATAGATGAGCAGATGGTAAGATATTACGGAGGTCACTTCCTAAACCAATTTATCAGAGGAAAGCCAATACCGATTGGCTTAAAGCAGTGGATCATGGCCTGTGGAGAAACTGGAATTTGTTATAATATTGAGCTTTTTCAAAGGAAAAGGGACCTGGTTGAGAAGGATTTGACTGGTGTTGGGGAAAAGGTTATTACTTCAATGGTTCAACTTCTAGAGTATCCTGAAGACCACGAGCTTTATTTTGATAATTTTTTTTTCAAGCTTCAGACTAATTTTAGTTCTTAATAAAAAAATATGCGTTCTACTGGTACAGCCAGATTCAATCGTCTAAATAAGAGTCCGATAAAAATAGATGAAGCCATGAAAAAAGAGCCCCGCGGCGCTACTGCTTATAGATTTGATAAAAATAACGAAGTATTAGTTGTTTCGTAGAATGATAACAGCTGTGTAAAAGTTATTACCAAACATCAACGTGTAGATCCCATGCAGCCTATGCAAAGGTACAGTAAAAAGGATACAAAATACGTTGAAGTTCTTCAGCCTCTTGTAATATCACAATATAACAAATACATGGGAGGTGTGGATAAGTTAGACTGGCATATCAACAAGTATCCCGTAAAAATTAAAGGAAAAAATGGTACTTTAGTCTTTAAACAAACTGTCTGGATATTTGTATGTATAAGTCATTCGTTATATGTAACTTAAGTAAATTCCACATCTCGACTTCATTCGCATGGTAACGCGAAGCTATTTGCACATAAATTCTAGCCTCTCAGATCCGAAAACGCTTGGGCGCCCAGTTCGTACAAGCATAACCAAACATGGTTTAGCCGCTATTCCAAATGGAAAACAAACGGTGTGCGCGGTAAAATGTGTACTGAATGCGACCGAGGTACACATGTTAATTGTATTGTAGACTATCACAATATTGTGACGAATATTAGCAACACTAAGGGATACTAGATACTCCCAAAAGGCAATAATTTGTGCAAGTATCACTCACATATACACGCGCATATGAGAAGCTATAAACGTAGTTATAGCTGGTAACTAACTAGTAAATTCTAGAAATAGAACCGCCTAGAAATATGCCAACGAGGAAACCAAACAGTATAAAAGCAGCAACAGTTGAGGCACGACCAATCAGTTTGATTTAAGTAACCTATCAGTTGTGAAGTATACGTGTTATTGTCAAGTAGTCTAATAAAGACCATTTTTGCATTATTCAATATTGGAGTTATTTATTCGACAGTTTAGTGATTCGAACGTTAGCAGAAGTTTTGGAATAAGCGGAATTTCAGTAAATTCGTTACAATATGATTAAAGTCTTATGCATGCAATGTTCCCATTTGGGAACAAATCTTTCGGATGCAATAAAATATATACATGAAGTATAAAAAAATGTTTGTGCATTAGTCTCTATATTTTGGACCATACTAACTACTTTTTTTTTATTTTTTAACAGAAAAAGATGATAAAAGAGCGAAACAAAAGTTGGGCGTTAATGGGATAAATAGCTACCTATACCATTATGTATGTCCATATGTGTTGCTATTTAATAATAATATTAATATAATATTTAACCTTACATGATATTAAATTCATGAATACGCTCAAAAACCTATTATCAGCTTTGACAGTTATCGCGAAACTTATCATTATGGGTAATGGCATAGTTAGGGGTAGTGCACTAAACGTCCACGTTAAATAAAAATAAAAACGTTAAAAAAAATTTGCTTTGGAAAGTCTTCTGCTACTATTTTCTTGAGTTTGTTTAGAAAATTAACAATTTACCCGAAGAATAAGCGCCAAAAAATTTTTATCATCTTTATTTCATGGTTGTTTTGTTGTATTCTACGATTTCATATGACGACACAAAAAAAAACCTAGAAGTGGTCAAAGTGGAATATCTCAGCCGTATTGCGATGTTTGAATCAAAAGCTAATAAAATTTAAAAAAAAAAAGTATGGTACAATTTCATACTGTTTTTGTGTCTTCATATGAAATCGTTGAATAGAACAATAAAAGCTTAATAAATCTTGAAATTCGTATCTTGTTGGAAGTAGAATTGACTGTGGATTCTCTTCAATAATCCTTTGGTGTGATGGTAGCGAGCTCCGCCTAGCACACCGTATGCACTGGGTTCACACCCCGGGCAAAGCAACATCAAAAAAATTTTAGAAATAAGGTTTTTCAATTAGAAGAAAATTTGCAAGCGCTCCGAGTGTATTTCTGCCATGAAAAGCTCTCAGTGAAAACTCATCTGCCTTGCAGATGCCGTTCGGAGTCGGCATAAAACATGTAGGTCCCGTCTGGCCAATTTGTAGGGAAAATCAAGAGGAGCACGTCGCAAACTGGAAGAGAAGCTCGTCCTTAGATCTCTTCGGAGGTTATCGCGCCTTACATTTATTTATTTTTTTATTTTTTATATACACGTAACCAAAATAAACAAGAAAACCGTTATACAAAACGAGCAAGTGAGACACTACATTCAATTTTAAATATACATACTTTGTAAGGTTTCTCTAACAATTCTAAAAAAAAATTTACGAATTATGCATTGTTCGAAGAACAAACAAACCTTTTTTTTTTTTTGTTCGTAAAGCAAACAGAAATAAAGGTATAAGCCAATATGTGAATCAATCATGAAAAGGAAGTTTTTGGCCCCTAATTCCAGAGTTGAGGGTATCTTGGAAATTCTAAGTACGTAGGGTTTATGTGCTCGACAAATTGCTGTACATATTGCCAAGAGTATATTTTCACTGTCATATAATGCAATGGATGTTACATGATGAAGCACTAAAATGCTCTCGAGGAATTTTCGTAAAATTTTAAAGCTGAGCTTAATTTAGTTTAGAAACCAGGAATCCGCAAAAAAACTGAGGAGGTCTCGCTTCGAATTCAGGCATCCCGTGTTCCTTTTCTATTCTCCACGCGCAAGCACATAAATAGTTCACAGGTTCGTATGTTATTCGTTTACAGCAGCTCTGTAACCTGTAAACCTGTTTGGATTGAAAATATTGGTTTCGGGACAGTTATTTGTGATCTCTGGTATTTTCTTTCGATAGGTTCTAGTTATTTCCGCCTCTAAGCACTGCGTCTGAAGAAATTCACGTTAATTGATTCGAAATATTGTTTTGAAAGATCTCACTCGGCAGACGAATATCATGCTCCACAAGTTACTTATCGTACCCATTCTTATGAATGCTCCAGAGGCATGGACGTCTATAACATCTGAGCGTTCGGCGTGTAACGAAGAAGATTTGCTGTACAAGCTCTATGCAGATGTGACTATAGTCGAGCGAGTTTAAGAACAGCGCAGGGGAATAAGGCCGCCCCAACTCCGCCGGAAGGCCCAGAATGAGAACAATTTAGACACCCTTGGTGTTACAAATTTACGCCAGTTAGCTCACCGAACAAGCAAATGGCGCGGCTTCTTGGGTGGTTAATACCATTTAATCGGTCTTAACACGACTTTGGCTAATATTACTTGTTGTCACAGATATGTCTTAAAGTAGTAGTAGTATTTTAAAGCTTTAACTCATACTTAGTTCTTTTTTTAATTATAGTTTTTGTTATGTTTTGAATCTTTTTTCAACGTTTTTATTTTAAATAAACTTTCAACAATTCTGTCACCCTCTCTTTTAAATATTTTATGATAGCATCTCAGAGATTGCAAGGAGCTCCACATAACTTTTCCCAAAATTTTTTTAACTTTCACCCAATCATTCTTCAATATGTTAGCTTAATGTCAAAATGTGCTAAGTCAGCTTTTACGAATTTTAAAGGGACGAAAAAATGAATAATTTTTGAAATAACCTCTTTTTCAAAACTGTGAATGAGGATACCTTAGTTGCAATACTTTTAAGTGTAGAAGCTTTGAAAAAGGTACATAAATCAAAATCGTGTATGATAACCCAGCAGCTATTTTATGACTTAGCACAATTTCCACACTCAAAACAAATTTTTTCTCTTGACTTAGCACTATTTACTCAATATGTTTCCCCATCACTGCTCACCTTTAATGATTGAAATATAACACTAAAACTATATATTTCACAAAAAATACTATTTATTTGTCAAACTATTTCTAACGGTTCTGATCTGGACTCTTTTGCCGAATGGCGCGCAGACAATAATTTATTTTTAAATTCAAACAAATGCTGTGTTATGTCTTATTCCAAAATGACAACTGCCACATTTATCTACAAACTAAATGCTAAATATCTTTATCGTTGTCAAGAGAGTAAACACTTGGGTATAATTTTTGACTCCAAACTCTCTTTTTCTAGTCACATTGCCTTCATTGTTTCAAAATTTGTTGCAATGGCTGGGTTCAGTAGACGTAACACCAGTGACTTTAAGGACCCTATGACGTTGAAGGCACTTTATATATCCTTGGCCAGAAGTGGTCTTGAATATTGCTCAATAATATATAATCCTTTCTATGAATCTAACTCCTATAAAATTGAGAAAGTTCAAAAAGTTTTTACGAAAATTGCTTTACGTATGCTTCACTGGCCAGATGGCCTCCCATCGTATACCAGCAGGCACAAATTGCTTAGCCTTCAGGCTTTGCATTACAGAAGAACTTGTATCTCACTCATGCTTGCCTTTCATGTAATAAACATTAGCACGAATTGCTCTGATTTATCTAATTTGTTCATTTTATATATTCCACTGCGTGATCTTCGGCATACCAGATTATTTATCGAAATAACTCATGAAACTATATTAGGACTACTTATACATCTAGCAAATCGATTCAGTAGTGTTATTAATTTTAATAACAGCTTATATAAGTTTAAGCTTGAATTGTTTTCTATTTTTAACTAGTCTGTAAGAATGCATGTAGTTATCAACATGTATGAATTGAAGTAAATTATGGTCAGCGGAAAGCATTTATCTCACACCAAAGGCATATCTCAATGGGGAGAATACAATTTCAAGGGGTTGTGTTGCGCAACCCTCTCAAGGGGTTGCCAGCGCATTATTATAGCTTCTCTCTAGGCTCGGTTTTTCAGTAGTTGGATAAGCTAAGCTTAAACTAAGTTTGCTTAAACTCTAGTCAAATTTAAACTCCAGTTAAACTACTGAGCAGTTTTTCAGTCACAGTTTAACCCTTAAATGGGCAAGGCTGCCTTGAGGCAGCCTTTGTTAAAAACTCAAATTTTTAGCGGCAATTTTCGCTACGAAATACATTAATGTTATTTCCTTGGAATTTATAGCGGAGTCATTGGTGCCGTTTGTCGTATCGCTGTAGTCGTATCCCTATACGATACATTGTTATCGATTAATGGTGCCTTAACATAAAAATCGTGAAAATTTCATAAAAATGAAGAAAACGCGAAAAATTACAAACATATTTCACAAAAAATAAGTCTCTTAGTCATAACGTATCCAAAACAATGAATAAAATCTACAAAAACTTATTAAATTCACAAACTCAAATATTTTTAAGTTATGGGTATGGCGAAAAACCAAAAACCAATTGGTTGGCTACGATACGGTTACGACTTTAGTGTTACGATATGGCACCAATAATCGATTACATTGATTCCCATAAGGTTGGTCGAACCACCTGTTATAAGGTTACCGATACGGTTACCGATAACGCACCAATGTCTGCAGCTTTAGTTATTATGTTATGCTCACTTTTTTATTTTCCCCGGGCTCGGTGTGCTCATATTTTCATTTTAGAGCGCGATTCGAGTGAGTTTACGTCTAAAATTTACTGTCGTGAAGATAACACTTTTAATTGAAAAATAATTGAACTTGTACTTGTTTGCTTGATTCGAAAATTTAATAGAAAGTTTAGGCGAGTATAAACTGTTGATAAATATATAAATAAATATGTAAATTGAAAAAGTACAAATATGAGGAATGAAAATGTAAAGGCAGCCTGAAGGCAGCATTGCCGGTTTATGGCGAAAGTTGCATTCTCATAATTGCTGTTCTTCATGATCGTTTTTTGTGTTTGCATATGAAAGTATTTAAGTATTATTTCTGTGCTTTCTAGAAATATAAACAAATGGCTGTATCCTCCGAGCGAAAAGGTTTAGGCTTTCCGATATTACTGAAGAAGAAGTCATTCAACTAATGGAATCGGTAGATAAAGACGAAGATTGTGGGGACTTTAGCAGTGATGATGAATTCAATGATCCAGATTTAGATGAAATATCTCCCGAAGACGCCAAAACTATTTCTAATTGTATTAGAGAAATGGATGCTAACGGGTCAAAGAATTTTGTTGATCAAAGTTCCGGCATGTCGCTCATCAGCACGTCTTCACCGAAATCAGTAGTCCCATCAACCTCAGCAGAATCCATGAAGCCTCAGAAAAGAGTGCGATCTCCTTACTAGTGTCAGAAAGTTTTGGTCCTTCGAGTTTACCATCTCACCGGACTTAGAAAGCACTGCACATGTTGTTGTTCGGTTATCTCAATCAATACCAAATTTTAGAAACCACATCCTTTTGGTAAGTTTTACACAACGCTTTCGTTATTGGTATATTTACGCGCACGTGGAATTTGTAGTCTAGGTACAATCAGGGTCAACAGGATTCCTCAACTGTAAATTACCTTCCGATCTCGAAGTAAAAAAAACAAGGGAGAAAATTTTCAACAGAGTTTCTTGCTTCATCGAATAGCGTTGAAATAAATACAGTACAGTGGGAGGACAATAAGAGTGTACGATTAGCGTCAACATACGTTCGAACTGAACCATTTTCCAGGTCAAATCCCACACTTCAGGAGTCAAAGGTGGCACGCTACTATCGGAAACAGAAAAAGTACCTCGAAGTAGATTGTTCCAGATAATAAGGGATTATAATAAGCATATGGGTGGGGTTGATCCAATGGACGGTATTATGGGCCGGTACTATATTCGAACTAAGACACGAAATCCAATGATCAGATTTTTTTAATCATCTGATTAATATGGCTGCAACCAACTCGTTTATTTTATACCTCCGAACGCTTTCTGAAAAGTCAGACGATTCTAGCTGCAGTACAAGTGGAGAAAAAAACTATCAATTACCACAATTACGAAAAAATCGCAGCTGCTGTCTAGTAGCTTACAGGGAGAGGTAGAAGAAGGGATAGAGATCGGAATAGGCAAAAGAGAAAAGCATCCTGTTGACGTTCGTTCGATAGATATGATCACGTTCCAAAGTGGCTGGAAAGAAAACATGGTAAGAAAAAATGCAAGTTTAGTAAATCATCGCAGACGCCAAAAATGCCAAATAAACCTATGCTGTTCGAGTTCGAAAAATTGTTTTGCCGAATACCATGCCAAAAAATAATATCAAAAAGCTTTTACTCTGTATTACATATATATAATTTTGAATAAAATTATATTCGTTACTTTCCGTACCGTTCTATTAAAATATACCGTAACAGGCAAGGTAGTCGTCCTTTTTTCCTTTTAATGCAGAGATGAAAATAGTTTTTACTTGAAAATCTTATCTACCTTACTTTATGGTCTACAGTTTAACTTAAAAAAAATATTTGCACTTTTTTTTAGTTTTGGACATTTGCCTGTTTGAGGGTTAAGGCCGCCTTTGGGGTTGGGGAGGTGATATCCAACATCATTATCAAGTTATTCTTAAACCAGACAGTTCTCAAGTTGATATCCAACTTCATTCTCCAATCACTATCCAACCTTTCAGAAATTTTGTAAAATGTATAGTTCTCGAGTTGACCTCCACCGTCATTCTCAAATTATTTTCCGACCTTTGAGAGATTTTGTGACATGCACAGCTTTTCAATGCGTATACAATACATTTCTCCTGCTTATATCCTACTTTCGATATCGAGTTGAGGTGGGTTGAAAAAAATCTTCCCCGAGGTGGTACCACCAAAGCCAACCGTTGTTTATTGTGAGAAATAAATACCTGGTTGATAGCAGCAAAGAAGTGTTATTAATTAAAAATAAGTCAAGGAATAACAGCCTAACTCCTATACTTTTACATAGGGCTTGCGACAGTTATTCCTTGACCACATGGTACTAAATATTGCATGCTTTTATGCGCACTTGAAACTGTTTTGAAGATTTTTGGCGAGGAGTTTTAGCGTTATCAAATTCAGGGACAGAGTTTTATTGTAAAGATTTGCTAAAAAGTCTGTAGAAAAAGGTAGCAGAAAGCGTATCAGTTTTCTTGAGGGTTGGATACTACTTGACAAACGAAATTTTTATTGAGCGTTTTTATACCTTTCATGAAAATGAAATGGTATATTAACTTCGTCTTGAATCTCAAAATTGTAAGTCCTTAAAGGAAAATAGATAGGCCCACCATTAAGTATACCGAAATTATCAGGATGAGCAGCTGAGTTGATTTAGGCATGTCCGCCTGTCCATCTCTCCGTCTATCTGTTTGTATGCAAACTAGTCCCTCAATTTTTGAGATGTCTTGATAAAAATTCGTGAGCGGGTATATTTAGGTATCCGATTAGACATTTGTCGGAACCGGCCGGATCGGGCCACTACATCATATATCCCCCATATAGCAGAAAAGAGGATTTTTGTCATATCTTCCTCAATTTATCACATTGAAGCTTCAAACTTCACCAAATGCTTTCGTATATTGCACATATTTAGCCCAATCACGCAATCCATCGTAGACTGTTTTTTCGGGATTCGTTACATTCGAATTCGTAACATTGCTGCGATGGATTGCGTGATTGGGCTGTTTGTTTTAAATATTTTTCGCATTTCGTAAATTTTCTCCGTTGGCAAGAACTTGTCGTAGAATTTACTTTCGGATACGTTTGGAAGCACGGTCGAACTGCATGATAGCAATTCCGTAATTTTCCCGAAAAAGCAGTCTACGATTGATTGCGTGATTGGGCTGATTGTCTGAAAAAATGGATGAGATCGGTCGTATATATACCATATATCCCCCACAACCGATTGTTCAGATAAAAATGCTTACGTATAGAACATTAATTGTTGTCTGAAAAAATTGTGTAGATCGGTAATATATATAGTATATATCTCATAAAACCGATTGTTCAGACTAGAAAATTTCCGTAATTTCTGCCTCATTTTAACAGCTAGAAGCTTTAAATTACACCAAATGCTTACGTGCAGAGCATTCATTGTTGTCTGAAAAAATTGTATAGTTCGGTAATATACATATTGTAACGAATTTTGTGCAATTCCCTTTATTTACAACCTTCTGCTCACGTTCGAATCACTAAACTGTTGAATAAATAACTCCACTATTCAATAATGCTAAATGGCCTTTATTAACGTTCACAATAACACTACTATTGCTCGCCAGATAGTGTCTTAAATCAAACTGATTGTCGTGCCTCTACTGTTGCGGCCTTTTATACTCTGCGATTTCTCGTTTGCATACTTCTAGGATCATCCAGAATTTACTTAGTTACTGCTATATAATTATAACAACAGATGCACGTCTATAGCTCTCATATGCGCGTGTATTTGTGAGCGACACTTCCACAATTATAATTGCATACTTTTGGGAGCATCTCAGATAAGATATCTGCATCTGTTTGTGCGTTGCTTCTCCGCTGCGTGTACGTACATACGTGTAGACATAATGATTGATATATTGATGTGCATACAAGTCACTGCTTAGCATCGGCTTAGAGATGATAGTGTCCCTTAGTGTTGCTAATATTCGTCACAATATATAGTACATATGTCATACAACCGATTGTTCAGATAAGAAACTTTTCGCAATTTCGGCCCCATTTTAACAGCTAGAAGCTTCAAATTTCACCAAATGCTTACGCATATAGCATATATTGTTTTTTGGAAAAATAATAGAGATCGGTGGCATATATATTATATATCTCAAACTACCGATTATTCAGATAAAAAACTGTTCGCAATTTCTGCCGTATTTTAACAGCTAGAAGCTTCAAATTTCACCAAATGCTTACGCATATTGCATATATTGTTTCTGAAAAAATCATAGAGATCGGTGGTATATATATTATATATCTCACACATCCGATTATTCAGATAAAAAACTTTTCGCAATTTCTGCCCTATTTTAACAGCTAGAAGCTTCAAATTTCACCAAATGCTTACGCATATACCATATATTGTTGTTTGAAAAAATCATAGAGATCGGTGGTATATATATTATATATCTCAAACTACCGATTATTCAGATAAAAAACTGTTCGCAATTTCTGCCGTATTTTAACAGCTAGAAGCTTCAAATTTCACCAAATGCTTACGCATATAACATATATTGTTGTTTGAAAAAAATCATAGAAATCGGTGGTATATATATTATATATCTCACACAACCGATTATTCAGATAAAAACTGTTCGCAATTTCTGCCGTATTTTAACAGCTAGAAGCTTCAAATTTCACCAAATGCTTACGCATATAACATATATTGTTTTTTGAAAAAATAATAGAGATCGTTGGTATATATATTATATATCTCACACTACCGATTATTCAGATAAAAAACTGTTCGCAATTTCTGCCCCATTTTAACAGCTGGAAGCTTCAAATTTCACCAAATGCTTACGCATATAGCATATATTGTTGTTTGAAAAAAATCATAGAGATCGGTGGTATATATATTATATATCTCACACAACCGATTATTCAGATAAAAAACTTTTCGCAATTTCTGCCCCATTTTAACAGCTAGAAGCTTCAAATTTCACCAAATGCTTACGCATATAGCATATATTGTTGTTTGAAAAAAATCATAGAAATCGGTGGTATATATATTATATATCTCACACAACCGATTATTCCGATAAAAAACTGTTCGCAATTTCTGCCCTATTTTAACAGCTAGAAGCTTCAAATTTCACCAAATGCTTACGCATATAGCATATATTGTTGTTTGAAAAAATCATAGAGATCGGTGGTATATATATTATATATCTCAAACTACCGATTATTCAGATAAAAAACTGTTCGCAATTTCTGCCGTATTTTAACAGCTAGAAGCTTCAAATTTCACCAAATGCTTACGCATATAACATATATTGTTTTTTGAAAAAATAATAGAGATCGTTGGTATATATATTATATATCTCACACTACCGATTATTCAGATAAAAAACTGTTCGCAATTTCTGCCCCATTTTAACAGCTAGAAGCTTCAAATTTCACCAAATGCTTACGCATATAGCATATATTGTTGTTTGAAAAAAATCATAGAGATCGGTGGTATATATATTATATATCTCACACTACCGATTATTCAGATAAAAAACTGTTTGCAATTTCTGCCGTATTTTAACAGCTAGAAGCTTCAAATTTCACCAAATGCTTACGCATATAGTTTATATTGTTGTTTGAAAAAAATCATAGAGATCGGTGCTATATATATTATATATCTCACACAACCGATTATTCAGATAAAAAACTGTTCGCAATTTCTGCCCTATTTTAACAGCTAGAAGCTTCAAATTTCGCCAAATGTTTACGCATATAGCATATATGGTTGTTTGAAAAAATCATAGAGATCGATGGTATATATATTATATATCTCACACAACCGATTATTCAGATAAAAAAACTGTTCGCAATTTCTGCCCTATTTTAACAGCTAGAAGCTTCAAATTTCGCCAAATGTTTACGCATATAGCATATATGGTTGTTTGAAAAAAATCATAGAGATCGGTGGTATATATGTGGTGCTTCCAGCATCACAACGAAACATTTATTTTATAATTATAATTCATCTTCTTTGGCCACTGTAAGAACTAGTTTTACTTCTCATTTAATATTCACTCCGTTACAATTTAATAAACGATGGTGAGAGCGCTCTGTCTTTACTTATTGCTTTTGCTTTCCATCGTCGTCATTCGTTGAAAAACATGACGTGACTTAGTAAAAAGAAAACGCAAAGCAGTCAGTTCAGTTAGTTCAGTTCTCATCGGACCAGCATAAAAACATATTCTTTTATTTGCGACAAGCAAACACCAAAAGTGGTGACCCGTCTGACAAAAATCCGTTACACCGACAGTTAGCGCACAACTGTAAGAAGAAAATTTTTTTAGACGATCACGAAAACAACAAAAACCTTAATCATCAAATATGGGTCCTGGTGATCCTGCGGAGAAAACAGATCCAACACAAGCCACTGATGAAGCCACAGGCAAAGCTCAACAAACCGGCATGCCTGCAGGTAAAATGTCTGCAGCACCTACAGACCTCAACGCCGTAGCAATCAAAATCGACATGCCTGCCATGGATCGCAGGAACATCGAAGGCTGGTTCCTAAGCCTCGACTATTGGTTTCCCGCTATGAACATAAAAAGCGACAGTCAAAAATTCAACACGGTGATGGCTGCACTAGGGCCACGCATGCTACAGGATTTTTCAGCTACGTTAGGAGAAGTCCCTGACCAGGGTAGGTATGACTACGTGAAAAAGCGACTAATAACTTTTTGCACCGACAGTCAGCAACGACGCCTAAATCAAGTGCTCAACGAAACCCAGTTGGGCGATCAAAGGCCAAGCCAATTGTTTGCTGAAATGATGCGGCTGGTCGGCGACACAATGAGCGAATCGGCAGTAAAAAACTTGTGGGCAAAACGTTTGCCCGTTTACGCTCAAGCTGCGGTAGCCGCCTGTTCAGGCCCACCGAAAGAGTACCTGAAAATTGCAGACGCTATCAACGACACTATCAGCGTTCAGATAAACAGCAGCTCCGCAGAAAAAAATCGACACGCGCCTGAACCCACTACATTCGCAGAAAAATCAAACGCAAGTACCGAGTATAGTGAGTTACAACGTGCTATTAACGAACTGGGACAACGCTTTGACCGCATGAATTCTGGTCGTAGAAGTGTAAGGCCAAGATCTCGCCAGCAATCCCGCGACCGGCGTAGAAACAGCCCAGCCATTAACTTAGATGAATGTTGGTACCACCAAAAATTTGGAACCAGCAGCAAGAACTGCAGACCACCGTGCAAGCACTACGAGTCGGGCAGAGGGGATTGCAGCCAAAAATGAATCGAAGCGGTCGCTGGAGCAAAGTTGCCAGCGGATGCCAGCGTTAACCGCCTCACAATCAACGACCGAAAATCCACTATTTCCTTTTTAATTGACTCAGGCGCCGACATATCAGTTCTGCCACGACAGTACGCACATACAACGACACCATCCGCCGTGAAGCTCTACGCTGCTAATGGTACAACAATTGACACATTCGGTCATCAACGTCTCTGTCTCGATCTCGGTCTTCGAAGATGCTTTGATTGGACATTTACCATTGCAAACGTAAGAACGCCAATCATAGGAAGAATTTGAGTTATTATTACGACAAGGTATCATTCGCCCGTCAAATAGTAATTATTCTAGTCCACTGCATATGGTACGGAAGGCCGATGGTGGATGGCGCCCATGCGGAGATTACCGTAAGTTAAACTCCCAAACTACGCCAGACAGATACCCCATACCATATTTGCAAGACTGCACTTCCATACTAGAAGGAAAACAAATTTTTAGCAAAGTAGACCTACAAAAGGCGTACCATCAACTGCCAATACACCCAGACGATATCCATAAGACGGCCATAACGACCCCGTTCGGCCTTTACGAATACCTGTACATGCCTTTTGGGTTGCGTAATGCTGCCCAGTCGTTTCAGAGATTAATTCACGAAGCTCTACGTGGTCTGCATTTCACTTTCGCCTATATCGACGATATCCTTATCGCTTCAACTGACCACGGAGAGCACCAATGCCATCTACGGTTGGTTTTCGAGCGCCTAAGGAATTACGGCTTAGCGATAAATCCTTCAAAGTGCGAGTTTTTCGTAGTCGAGATTAAGTTCCTCGGCCACTTAATAACAAAAAGTGGTATTAAACCCCTACCGGAGCGAGTCGAGGCAATTTCGAAATTCGAAAGACCTACACTCGCGCATCAGCTAAAAAAGTTCTTGGCAACCGTGAACTTCTACCGCAAATTTCTGCCGCGCGCAACCGCTTACCAATCGATACTTACAGCAATGATTCCAGGTAATAAGCGCAACGATCGTACAACACTAACCTGGAGCGACGAACAATCTGCAGCATTCGAGAAGTGCAAACAGGAGCTGGCAAACGCCGCCATACTTGCGCACCCTCTTCAAAACGCCGAACTGTCTCTGGCCACTGATGCCTCCGACGGTGCAGTGGGTGCCGCATTGACCCAGCTTACAGAAAAAGGTCCACAACCTCTTGGTTATTACTCTAAAAAACTGACGACCACGGAACAAAAGTACAGCACGTACGACAGGGAGCTGCTCGCCATATATAAAGCGGTTAAGCATTTTAAGTGTATGCTGGAGGGTCGTTCGTTTCACATTCTGACCGACCACAAACCACTTACGTACGCGTACCAACAAAGCAGTGATAAAGCTTCTCCACGACAACTACGACAACTTGACTATATCAGTCAATTTACAACAGACTTTCGGCACATCAGCGGTTCGAGCAACCACCTGCCTGATCTTCTCTCTAGAATTTTCGAAATTAATTCCGCAATCGATTACAGCGAAATAGCAAAAGCGCAAAAAACGGACTCAGAACTTCAAGAGCTACATAAAGGTAACAAAACTTCGCTTATTTTTAAACTCTTTAAAATTCCAGGTGATACTAACGAATTATGGTGCAATGTATCATCTCGAACGGTACGTCCTTACATACCCAAGCGATTTCGACCATTAATTTTGAAGAAGGTTCATGACAGTTCACACCTAGGGATTAAAGCCACCGTAAAAATGGTGACTGAACGTTTCGTTTGGTTAAATGTACGAAAAGACGCTTCAACCTTCGCCCGATGTTGCATTCCATGCCAAAAGTCAAAAGTGAATCGGCATACAAAATCGAAGTTGCAACAATACACACCACCTACACGACGACTGGACCATGTCAACATCGACATTATAGGGCCGCTGCCAATCCACAACGGACAACGCTATTGTTTAACCTTAATTGACCGATTCACACGCTGGCCCGAGGCGGTTCCTATCCCTGACATGACAGCGGATAACGTCGCGCGAGCTTTGGTCAGTACGTGGATAGCCCGCTATGGTTGTCCGCAGTTCATTACCACCGATCAAGGGCGTCAATTTGAGTCTCACCTATTGAAAGAGCTATTAAAAATTCTGGGAACAAAACACATCAGAACGACGCCGTACCACCCGCAGTCTAATGGCATAATAGAAAGGTGGCACAGAGTATTCAAAGCTTCTATATTGGCAACCGGAAAAGAGGTTTGGACAGATAATTTACCATTAATCATGCTTTCTCTACGAACAGCGTATAAGCCTGATTTGCAAACATCTTCAGCAGAATTGCTGTTCGGTACAACTTTGAAGATACCGGGAGAATTTGTTGAGGAAGCTCGTTCTGAGCAAACTCCCTATGAATTTCTCCAAAATCTGAAAAATTTAATGACTCAACTTCGTCCTACGCAAACAAAATTCCACTCAACTTCGACAAGCTACGTTCATCCCGATATGATGAAATGCTCACATGTCTTAGTTCGGAACGATTCCATCCGTCCTTCGCTAACGACGCCTTACGAAGGGCCACACAAAGTAATACAACGAAATACAAAATTTTTTACTATTTTGATCAACCAACGAAAAGTCAACATTAATATCGACCGGTTAAAACCTGCCTATATTTGGGAAAACGACGAACCAGCACAGTTGACACCGACATCTACAAAGGGAGATAAACAGCCGATAGAAAAAGAAGCAGTCCAACCCCACGTAGTTGAATCTCAGCCTCACCAAAGGTTGAGACCAAGACGCCTCATTAGCAAACCCGTACGTTTTCATTAAACGGGGAGTACTGTGGTGCTTCCAGAATCACAACGAAACATTTATTTTATAATTATAATTCATCTTCTTTGGCCACTGTAAGAACTAGTTTTACTTCTCATTTAATATTCACTCCGTTACAATTTAATAAACGATGGTGAGAGCGCTCTGTCTTTACTTATTGCTTTTGCTTTCCATCGTCGTCATTCGTTGAAAAACATGACGTGACTTAGTAAAAAGAAAATGCAAAGCAGTCAGTCCAGTTAGTTCAGTTCTCACCGGACCAGCATAAAAACATATTCTTTTATTTGCGACAAGCAAACACCAAATATATATTATATCTCACACTACCGATTATTCAGATAAAAAAATGTTCGCAATTTCTGCCGTATTTTAAAAGCTAGAAGCTTCAAATTTCACCAAATGCTTACGCATATTGCATATATTGTTTTTGAAAAAATCATAGAGATCGGTGGTATATATATTATATATCTCACACAACCGATTATTCAGAAAAAAAACTTTTCGCAATTTCTGCCCCATTTTAACAGCTAGAAGCTTCAAATTTCACCAAATGCTTACGCATATTGCATATATTGTTTTTGAAAAAATCATAGAGATCGGTGGTATATATATTATATATCTCACACAACCAATTATTGAGATAAAAAACTTTTCGCAATTTCTGCCCCATTTTAACAGCTAGAAGCTTCAAATTTCACCAAATGCTTACGTATATAGCATATATTGTTGTTTGAAAAAAATCATAGAGATCGGTGAAATATATATATTATATATCTCACACTACCGACTATTCAGATAAAAAACTGTTATCAATTTCTGCCGTATTTTAACAACTAGAAGCTTCAAATTTCACCAAATGCTTACGCATATAGCATATATTTTTGTTTGAAAAAAAATCATAGAGATTGAGGGTATATATATTATATATCTCACATTACCGATTATTCAGATAAAAAACTGTTCGCAATTTTTGCCGTATTTTAACAGCTAGAAGCTTCAAATTTCACCAAATGCTTACGTATATAGCATATATTGTTGTTTGAAAAAAAATCATAGAGATTGAGGGTATATATATTATATATCTCACATTACCGATTATTCAGATAAAAAACTGTTCGCAATTTTTGCCGTATTTTAACAGCTAGAAGCTTCAAATTTCACCAAATGCTTACGCATATAGCATATATTGTTTTTTTGAAAAAATAATAGAGATCGGTGGTATATATTATATATCTCACACAACCGATTATTCAGATAAAAAACTGTTCGCAATTTCTGCCGCATTTTAACAACTAGAAGCTTCAAATTTCACCAAATGCTTACACATATAGCATATATTGTTGTTTGAAAAAAATCATAGAGATCGGTGGTATATATATTATATATCTCACACAACCGATTACTCAGATAAAAAACTTTTCGCAATTTCTGCCCTATTTTAACAGCTAGAAGCTGCAAATTTCATCAAATGCTTACGCATATAGCATACATTGTTTTTGAAAAAATCATAGAGATCGGTGGTATATATATTATATATCTCACACAACTGGTTATTCAGATAAAAAAAAATACTTGATTCCTTTGTTATATCAGCCAAATTGTTTAAACAAAAGTAACATTTTTACTAAAAAATGCATGTGTGTGGTTGTTCGCTGTGAACTGTGCGCGCTAATTGCTTTTGAGTGAGGCATGATGCGACACATACATACTTACATATATAGCATTCACTGCGTTATTTAACTTCGGGCGTAGGTTTATAGGTATGTATGGGTGTACATTACTACATAGTATAAAACGAAGTCGCTTTTTCTGTCCCTATGTCCCTTTGAATGCTTAAACCTTTAAAAATACGCAACAGATTTTGATGCGCTTTTTTCTAATAGATACCGAGTGATTGAAGAGGAAGGAATGGATGAACATATTTGGCTGAAAATTGGTGGAGGGGTAGCTTAGAACCAGGAGACAGACATAGGATAATTTTATCCCGTTCTGTCTAGGGTCTTGAGAACAAAACGTGGACCTGGGTAATCCTGGGATATGTTTGTACAATATGGTTATCAAATGGAAGCTGTTTATGAGTACTTTGATACGGGGTATTTTTCGTACCCGCGGGTAACTAGGGTCTCGGGATATAAGCGAAAACGTGAACGCGGGTACCCCTACAATGTGTTTATAGAATATAGATAACAAATGAAAGCTGTTGATGAGTGCTTTAGTACAGGGTAGTTTTCATACCTATTGGTGACTAGGGTCTCGAGATTGAGGCCAAAACGTAGACCCGGGTACCCCTAGAAAGTGTTTATACCTTATGGATAACAAATGAAAGCTGTGGGTGAGTGCTTTAGTACAGGGTAGTTTTCATACCTATTTGTGAAGGGTCTAGAGATATAGGCCAAAACGTGGATCAGGGTAACACTAGGATGTGTTTTTACATTATGGGTATCAAATTGAAGCTGTTGATGAGTGCTTTAGTACAGAGTAATTTTTATACCACTGGAGGACTAGGGTCTCAAAATATAGGCCAAAACCTGGACCCGGATACCCCTAGAATGTGTGTGAAATATGGATATCAAATGGAAGCTGTTCCTGAGAGCTTTAAAGTAATTTTCAGTAATTGTCAGATCTAGACCGAAAAAGCTTATTAAAATATAGGCAGATAGACCAAATTTAGGGCAGAACAACGTCTGACGGGTCTGATAGTATAGCTCATATAACCGATTGTTCAGATAAAAAACTTTTCGCAATTTCTTCTCTATTTGAACAGCTAGAATCTTCAAATTTCACCAAATGCTTACGCATATAGCATATATTGTTGTTTGAAAAAATCATAGAGATCGGTGGTATATATATTATATATCTCACACAACAGATTATTCAGATAGAAAACTTTTCGCAATTTCTGCCCCATTTTAACAGCTAGAAGCTCCAAATTTCACCAAATGCTTATGCATATAGCATATTTTGTTGTTTGAAAAAATCATAGAGATCGGTGGTATATATATTATATATATCTCACACAACAGATTATTCAGATAAAAAACTTTTCGCAATTTCTGCCCTATTTTAACAGCTAGAAGCTTCAAATTTCACCAATGCTTATGCATATAGCATATTTTGTTGTTTGAAAAAATCATAGAGATCGGTGGTATATATATTATATATCTCACACAACCGATTATTCAGATAAAAAACTTTTCGCAATTTCTGTCCCATTTTAACAGCTAGAAGCTTCAAATTTCACCAAATGTTTACGCATATAGCATATATGGTTGTTTGAAAAAAATCATAGAGATCGATGGTATATATATTATATATCTCACACAACCGATTATTCAGATAAAAAACTGTTCGCAATTTCTGCCCTATTTTAACAGCTAGAAGCTTCACATTTCGCCAAATGTTTACGCATATAGCATATATGGTTGTTTGAAAAAAATCATAGAGATCGGTGGTATATATATTATATATCTCACACTACCGATTATTCAGATAAAAAAATGTTCGCAATTTCTGCCGTATTTTAAAAGCTAGAAGCTTCAAATTTCACCAAATGCTTACGCATATAGCATATATTGTTGTTTGAAAAAATCATAGAGATCGGTGGTATATATATTATATATCTCACACAACCGTTTATTCAGATAAACAACTTTTCCCAATTTCTGCCGTATTTTAACAGCTAGAAGCTTCAAATTTCACCAAATGTTTACGCATATAGCATATATGGTTGTTTGAAAAAAATCATAGAGATCGATGGTATATATATTATATATCTCACACAACCGATTATTCAGATAAAAAACTGTTCGCAATTTCTGCCCTATTTTAACAGCTAGAAGCTTCACATTTCGCCAAATGTTTACGCATATAGCATATATGGTTGTTTGAAAAAAATCATAGAGATCGGTGGTATATATATTATATATCTCACACTACCGATTATTCAGATAAAAAAATGTTCGCAATTTCTGCCGTATTTTAAAAGCTAGAAGCTTCAAATTTCACCAAATGCTTACGCATATAGCATATATTGTTGTTTGAAAAAATCATAGAGATCGGTGGTATATATATTATATATCTCACACAACCGTTTATTCAGATAAAACACTTTTCCCAATTTCTGCCGTATTTTAACAGCTAGAAGCTTCAAATTTCACCAAATGCTTACGCATATTGCATATATTGTTGTTTGAAAAAATCATAGAGATCGGTGGTATATATATTATATATCTCACACAACCGTTTATTCAGATAAAAAACTTTTCCCAATTTCTGCCGTATTTTAACAGCTAGAAGCTTCAAATTTCACCAAATGCTTACGCATATTGCATATATTGTTGTTTGAAAAAATCATAGAGATCGGTGGTATATATATTATATGACAACCGATTATTCAGATAAAAAACTTTTCGCAATTTCTGCCCTATTTTAACAGCTAGAAGCTTCAAATTTCGCCAAATGTTTACGCATATAGCATATATGGTTGTTTGAAAAAAATCATAGAGATCGGTGGTATATATATTATATATCTCACACTACCGATTATTCAGATAAAAAAATGTTCGCAATTTCTGCCGTATTTTAAAAGCTAGAAGCTTCAAATTTCACCAAATGCTTACGCATATAGCATATATTGTTGTTTGAAAAAATCATAGAGATCGGTGGTATATATAAGTTAAGGAGCCCAAGGACTAGGGCTCCAAAAAGTTAAAGTTGGGGCCGCGGCCCCATTGCAACCTGAAAAGATCCAAATAAAAATAGGTTTTTCCGCTTAACAATATTTACCATTTATTTCCACGCCAGATTTCGCCATTTGGCACGCTTGAACGACTTCTGACACCTGTTCCTTCAAGATAAGGACTTTGCTTAGGTCAAGAAGTTCGATATTCTCCTCGCTAATGTTTTTGCTTATAGCGTTAATGTGGAGCATCGCTTCGTTTGCTTTCTCGATTGCCTCGCGGGTACCGTTGAATAGTTTTTCGTTGACCCGGTACTGGTGATCGTTGTTTATTATCACGTCATTCATGCTTCGAAGAATATAGTCCCAATCCGCTGCATGTGGAGACCCAGCTATCCACTTCCATGTTGAACCAATCCAGTCAATGGAACGTACCCTTCGTGATTTGCTTATTTGTAGTTCGTCGAGACGCAGCTTATTTAGGTGGAATTGTAGCACAGTCCGCACAGCCCTGCTTGTAATATCGTGCTCTGTTGACTCCATCAATTTGACCAAAGCCGTGTTGAAGTAGTTTAGGTCGACCACATGGACTAAACTGAAGTGTCCGTTCAGGATCCAACCACGCCCGTGCTCAATAGTTACTAGTGGGGAGCCATAATTGTAGATGTTGAGGCCGTACACGCCAGATATTAAAAATAAACTGTGTTCCATTATGGAGAGAAAAAAAAACTCATTAGTGTTGGTAAGATTAGTATTGACCATTTTTTGTTTTTAGGCACTTTTATTATTTATCCCAGGGACGGTGAACTAATAATAAATGGTTACATAATGTAAATCTTGTTTTCTTTTGTATTTTTTCCTTTTATTATTATTATTATTTAAAGAACATTCTATTGTATAATTAAAAAATATTTCCACACTAAGGGAAGAGTTAAAAAAATTAAATTTTTTGTGTGCTTTTTTGAATTTTATTATTTTATTTATGTGTTTTTGTTGCGTTTAAATGTATTCCTATATCCTACCACCGTCCCCGGCTACCCATCGTGGTACTTGGAAGGTCCACAGTATCCGAGAGCATGGATATGAAAGGGAGGTAGTTTGTAATTCTTTACTTTTGTTTGAAAGGTAGCGTTAAAGGCTACTACCTTTGGATCCTGCCGCCTTACAAAAACTCGTGGTAAAGAAGCTGAGGAAAGAGGATAATATTTCTAAGGATTACTGAAATGTTTCCTCTTTACCCCCTTCTTTACAGTTTTTTATGTTTTTTATTTTTTTTATTTTTTTTTTTTATTTTTCTTTTTGTCTAATTTGCCTTTTTTAGTAAGCGCATAATTAGTTTTTTGTTGTGGGCAGATTTCTTCTTAAGAAAAAAATTTATTTTTTATTTTGCCTCTTTTATTAAGCGTGTAATTAATATTCTTGTGGGCAGATATTGCTTCATTAAAAATTTTTTAAACGAAAAATCGTTTCCTCTGTTTTTTTGTATTTTTTTGTTGTTTTTTTTTTCCTTTTGTTTTTTGCAATATTTTATGTTGCCTCTTTAATCGCGTATGTGGTTTGTTATAGAAAAGATCTTTGATCTTGAAATTGACGCCTTTTTGGCGTCGTCTGTGCTATAGAATTTCAAATCTTTGGGTCCCTTATTGGGACATCTTTTTGTTGTTGACTTCCCGTGGTGACCTTATTATCTTTTTTTTTTTTTTTTTTTGTTCCTTATATTGGCGTATTTTTCAATCCTTTTTCCAGTGTCTGTGAGCAATGTCACTGTATTGTCTTTACCAACCGTTTCCTTTTTGTAAAGTGCCTTTTGTTTTGATTTTATCTGTTTATCCCTGACGTAAATCTCATCTCCTGGCCTAAATTCCTTAGCTCTTTTCCTTTTTTTATTCAATCGGAGATTTCTTAACTCCTGGTTTCTCTTGATTTGTTCCCTAATCTCCTTGTGGACCCTACTTTTGAAGTTGGTTAGGCCTTGGTAGTTAATTCTTTCGGTTCTGTTGAAAAATATGTCGCTAGGCTTCCTCTTCGTTACAGAGTGTATTGTTGTGTTGTACCGATCGACAGCAATATACACTAATTCCTTTGGTCTAGCGTTATTTATTTCTTTCCGGAGGCACCGATAAATCTCAATAATGGTAGAGTGGAATTTCTCGATCTGGCCGTTTACTTCACTTCTTTGAATTGGAGTCTGATATAGTTCGGTTCCCAAACCTCTTATGTAGTTACATACCAATGGAGTCATAAATCCCCTCTCATTGTCGGTGACTATCATTTTAGGAGTTGTGAAATAGTGTATTGCTTTGGCTAGCTTAGCGCGGAGAGTGACGGATGCTTTATTTTTAATGTGAAAAAGCTTGGCAAATTTTGAAAATTTGTCTATGCAAGATAAAAATGTCTCCCCATGAATTTCAAAAATGTCCACATGCACTATTTCGCATGGATATTTCGGCACTGGAGTCTCTTTTATCGGTGGTACTGCCGGATGCCTATCATACTTGTTAGCAAGGCAGGTTTCACAGTTAGAAGTGAAATTTTTTATCTTACTAGCCATTTTGGGAAAATAATACTTTTCCAAGATTTGTTCCCTATTTTCTTTTAAGTTTCTATGGGCCCTCCTATGTTCTGTCTCTATTATACCGCAAATCCTATCCTCGTTGGCCACATCCTCGACCACCCTCTGAGTTATCCTAATTTTGTATAAAAGGAAATGTTCTATATATACTTCTTGTAGGAGTTGCAAGTAACTTTCTGGAATCTTTATTCCATTTATGAATGCTGGGTTTAGGCGTTCCTTCAAGGCTTCGGTTAAGCTGGCCTTTTCAATTATATCTAGTCTCACATAATGACGAGTGAATCCTGGATGTGGGTTTTCAACACAAGTCATTGCATTCCCCTCCGTAAAAATTATTTGGTTTCGGAAAACGTTCAAAGGGGCTTCAACGTGTGGAATAAGGTCCGAAGAATCCTGTTCAGCACTGTGAGCTGTCCCCTCATCACTTCTAGCTTCTGTTGGTGCATCGTTGGGTTCAGACGGTGCTGTCAAATGGTTTGCCTGGCATGGAATTCTGGAGAGAGCATCCGCCACGACATTCGATTTACCAGGAGTGTAAATCAATTCGTGGTTATACTCTTCTATTCTAGCCTTCCACCTCTTAAACTTGGCGTTATAGTTTCGACTTCCTAACGCAAAAGTGAGAGGCTGGTGGTCAGTGAAAATTCTAACTTTTTTCGCCCCATAGGGGTAGGATCTCAAGTTGTCTAGAGCCTAAACTATAGCCAACATTTCCTTCTCGTTTGTGGCATAGTTTTCCTCTGTTCTGCTTAAAGATCTTGAGATGTAGGCGATGGGTCGATCTTTCCCTGTTTCTCCTTGGGATAGCACCCCACCAATGGCATAGTTTGAGGCGTCGGTGGTAAGGTTGAACGGTTTTTCGAAATCTGGAAATGCGAGAATATCTGAGGAAACGAGTAGTTTTTTTAGAGTATCGAAGGCCTGAAGGGCCTCGGAATTCATTTTGATACGCACTCTTCTAGATTGGTTTGCCTTGACCTGCGAATTCTCACCGCGTGTGAGATTGGTCAAGGGTTTAGCAACCTTAGCGTAATCTCGAATGAACTTTCGGTAATACGACGTCATTCCCAAAAAGCTTTTTAGTTCCTTAAGTGGGGGTGAGAGGTTCTCTATAGCTTGGACCTTTGAAGGATCTGCCTTCATCCCGTCGGATGTTATTACATATCCCAGAAATTCTACATCCGTTCTCATAAACTCAGTTTTTTCCAAATTCACTCTCAAATTAGCATCCGCAAGCCGTTTAAACACTATCTCTAAATTTACTAAATGTTCGTCGGTACTTTTTCCAAAGACAATAATGTCGTCGATGTACACGTAGCATATCCTCCCTATATACTCTTTAAGAACGTCATCAATCATTCGCTGGAATATAGCCGGAGCGTTTTTTAACCCAAAAGGTAATCTCAGAAATGCGTACTTTCCATTCATTGTTGAAAACGCTGTTTTGGGTATATCTGTTTCTTTCATTGTGATTTGGTGAAAGCCTGAGGTCAGATCTATAGTTGTGAAATATTTTGCGTTCCCTAAACTGGCCAGCGTTGCATTGATATCTGGGATAGGATAGGCGTCTGGCACGGTGACTGCATTCAGACGTTTGAAGTCCACTACCATTCTACTGCTTTTCACCAGAGGGTTTGGGTTTTTTCGGAACTACCCAAATAGGAGAATTGTACGGGCTTTTGGATGGTCGTATAATTCCTTCTTCAAGCAACTCAGTAATTTGTTTTTCCACCTCTTCCCTCATGTTTGCAGGATATGGGTAACTTTTCGTGTATATGGGCTCATTCGTGGTAGTCTTTATCTCAGCTCGAACTGTGGTTTTAATATTTGATTTGATGTTAAGTGGACCGAACAAATGAGAATACTTTTCTATCATGGCTTTTAGGCTTGGGAGAATTGCGTCAGGTATATCGTCAGTTTCGAAAAAATTTAGGCTTCCTACGACTTTGTTTTTGAGCGGAATTCTTATATTGGGATCTATTGTAAGGACATGTTTTTTCCTGTCTATGACGGCACCCAGTTCTTTGAGGGTGTCATCGCCTATTATCCCATCAAACGAGCTTAAACCAGGAAGTGCGTAAAAGGTCACCATAGCTTCGTTACCAGCATTTTGGAAAAATCTCCCACTGATTTTTTTGTTTATTACTACATGTCCTGCTACGGTGGTTACTGAGAAAGGTGGATTGACTGGGACTGTATTAGTTGCCAATTCAGGTCTTATAAAATTTTTATTTGCCCCTGTGTCAACTAAGAACTTTAGGGCTACTTTGTTTGGTGTCAAACAAGTGAGATAGGGTATACTGGATTGCGCGGTAGTCCTCATATGAAATAGGCTGGTGGACCGTCCGCCATAAAATTTACCTGCTGGAAGTTGTCTTCTGTCGATTCAGCATACGTCGAAGGTCCGCTTTCTACATCTGCGCTGTTGGCTTCCATGTTGTAGAGCCTCTGCTGTTTGGGCATCTTTTCAATCGATGATGCAGGTCCCCTTTTGAAGGCGTTGTTTTTCGTCGGTCGGTTCATGTAGTTCACCTGTCTGGTTTGAACACTGTCGTCGACATCCATTCTTTCCGCAGGTTTTGGGGCTGCGGGACTAGCAGGAGGTGCGGTGTTCGTCCCTTGATTGCCTTGGAATCTGTTGTAGGATGACCGGCCATTCCCTTAAGTATTGTTCCGATTCGTCCAGTTGTATGTAGACCGTGATCGAGGAGGTAACGGTGGTCTCTGAGTAACTTGCGACAGGGTATTGGTGGGGACAACTACTCTATTTGGAGTGTTTGCATGGACTATTGTGTTCCTTAACGTTAGGTTCTGGATGTCAAGACAGGCCGTGTACGCTTCTGGCAGTGTTTTTGGCTTCTGCACTATAAGCATACGTGACAATTCTGGACTGAGGCCCCGTATGAAAACATCGAGTGCCCTGTTACGGTACGTTTCCACAAGGACCGACACGGTTTCCTGGCTATAGTCATCGCACTTGATTTTGTTCACTATTAGAGACAACTGATGATTGACCGTTGCGTAGAAATCATCTAGTTTTGGACCTCTCTGAGCTAGCTGATTCAGTTGGTGCTCTAAAGTCCTAATGTTCCTTTTGTCTGCGTAATGCAGCGATAATACCCTTTTTATTTCTACCCAATCGCTATCGAAAACATTATACGCTACCAGTGCTGCATCGGCAAAGCCACGGATTTTCTGCCCAATATGTTGCAGGATGGCACGATATCGTAGTCCAACAGAATTCCTTCAACGCTGTGAACCCAAGAGATGTATTGAGAAGGGCTGCCTTCAAAAACTTGCAGCTCCTTCACGCAGTCGGGGAGTCTGCCAATATCCTTTAGGTCTTGCTCCGACAGTGCTGTTCGCACCGCTGCCAATACCCCCTGTGGCTGCGTTCTTACGCAACCCTGTTCTACTCTTCCCAATCGCTCATCGATTCTGGCAAGATTTTGTTCTAAACTCGCGTTATTGCATTCAATTTCCCCTAGCCTAGAGTTCAGAGCAACACCGTTGCTTTCTATACCCCCAAGGCGTGTCTCAAGCCGCCTAATCTGCTCGAGGAGAGCATTAATGCCCCCATTAAGTTCATTAACTTTCGTGGCTAAAGCGTCCATTTCAGATAAAAAAAAAATTTAGTTTGAGATTGAAAAATATATTTTTAAATTTTAATTTGGCACACGGTGGCTCCTTAAAAATTGTTTTTTATTTTTTTTGTATTACTTACTGGCGTTCGCGATCACCTGACGGGATAGTCCTTATAGCACAGACGATTTATTTGTTTTGTTTTAGTTTTAAGGTTGTCCTTACACTTTGACAGTTTCCTGCAAAGAAAAAAAGGACTTTAGTTACATTTGTGAAACTTTTACCGTGTTCTTATGGCAACGGCGACATGTACCAAGTTGGCGTTTCACAGTACATTAGTCTTTAAATAATTATGGTTTTGGTCAGGGGAGGCTGTGTCACTCCTTTTTAGTCGTCGACAATCAGATTGAAGGCAACCTACTAAGGCACAGTTGCTCCACAACGCCCTGGACATATTGCGAATCTTTAGCGTGTTCTTATGGGTACGCTGAAAGTATCGCAAGTAACGAGTGACCGTTTCCAGTGTGTGCTGATGTGTACCCTGGAAACTCCACAAAAGGATAAGCCGGCCCAAGTGTGTTCTTATGTGTACGCTCGGGTTAACTTTTTCAGAAGGAAATTTTTGCCGTATCCTGAAGGGAGCGGCAAGTTGCATATTGCAAAAAAAAATTTTGTGTACATGACACGGTCACAGGAGTCGTTAACCATTTTTCGGCCTTCGGTATGGTGAGGTCCGTCCTAGAAGTATAGGTATACGGACTCACCCAGCCAGTGTGATTATGCGTGCACTTGGAATATCAATAGTGGGGCCGTAGGATAATTCACTTATAAAATGTTTCAATTTTCGTGTTGAATTTTATTCGCGCGCCAGAGGATCTTAGGGGTCACAGGCTCGCTTCTTTTAACATTATTCCTGTATAGCCCTTTGAGGGCTTTTAGGATTGGACGTAGTGATATATTGCGTGTAGCATCACTTTTCACTCAACTTTTTGTTATTCACTTGTTTTTTTTTATTATTCGTTTTACCTCTCCTGGGGAGAGGAGCTTTTATACCCTGGAGGGTCCCGAAGGGAATCGCAGAGTTAAGCTATCGTTATAAGCGGAGGGTCCCCTCGAAGGTGAATCTCGGTTTTGGTATTTTCGTTATTGGCTGTACAAGCCTTAAATTATCTAAGCTGAGGTCTTGCCTCTCAATATATTTTTTTATTCCTTTATCGGTAAAATTGCTATTATTATTTTTTTCTTAGCACTCCACTATCACTATCACTTTGTCACTAATCACTATGGACCTCACATTTAAGGAGGTCCTTTTTGAAGGACCCACTTGCCAGTGGGTCCCTGCTCGGGCGCCAGTTAAGGAGCCCAAGAACTAGGGCTCCAAAAAGTTAAAGTTGGGGGCCGCCCCGCGGCCCCATTGCAACCTGAAAAGATCCAAATAAAAATAGGTTTTTCCGCTTAACAATATTTACCATTTATTTCCGTTCAATGTCAAAAACAGACTGACTTTATCATTAACTTAAACTAAGCTCTAAGCTTCTATATTAATCTAAGTGATTTCATAATTGCTGACACTGCACTTCCCACGATTGGCCAAAATAATATTTTATCGCTTGCGTGGCGAATCACATGGCTTGCTTTTTGTCCGCATATCATATCGCTTACGCTGCAGTTCCCATGGATTGCATTTTGTCTGCTTACGCAATATGATATCGGATCAATTACCTACGTTGGCTTTGCTTGTGTTTGTTGAAGTGTGGTGTCAGCACATTCTTACAAGTAAGTGTGTCTGCCCCCTTGTTAAGTTATATTATATATCTCACACAACCGTTTATTCAGATAAAAAACTTCTCCCAATTTCTGCCGTATTTTAACAGCTAGAAGCTTCAAATTTCACCAAATGCTTACGCATATTGCATATATTGTTGTTTGAAAAAATCATAGAGATCGGTGGTATATATATTATATATCTCACACTACCGATTATTCAGATAAAAAAATGTTCGCAATTTCTGCCGTATTTTAAAAGCTAGAAGCTTCAAATTTCACCAAATGCTTACGCATATAGCATATATTGTTGTTTGAAAAAATCATAGAGATCGGTGGTATATATATTATATATCTCACACAACCGTTTATTCAGATAAAAAACTTTTCCCAATTTCTGCCGTATTTTAACAGCTAGAAGCTTCAAATTTTACCAAATGCTTACGCATATTGCATATATTGTTGTTTGAAAAAATCATAGAGATCGGTGGTATATATATTATATATCTCACACAACCGATTATTCAGATAAAAAACTTTTCCCAATTTCTGCCGTATTTTAACAGCTAGAAGCTTCAAATTTCACCAAATGCTTACGCATATAGCATATATTGTTGTTTGAAAAAATCATAGAGATCGGTGGTATATATATAATATATCTCACACAACCGTTTATTCAGATAAAAAACTTTTCCCAATTTCTGCCGTATTCTAACAGCTAGAAGCTTCAAATTTCACCAAATGCTTACGCATATTGCATATATTGTTGCTTGAAAAAATCATAGAGATCGATGGTATATATATTATATATCTCACACAACCGATTATTCAGATAAAAAACTGTTCGCAATTTCTGCCCTATTTTAACATCTAGAAGCTTCAAATTTCGCCAAATGTTTACGCATATAGCATATATGGTTGTTTGAAAAAAATCATAGAGATCGGTGGTATATATATTACATATCTCACACAACCGTTTATTCAGATAAAAAACTTTTCCCAATTTCTGCCGTATTTTAACAGCTAGAAGCTTCAAATTTCACCAAATGCTTACGCATATTGCATATATTGTTTTTGAAAAAATCATAGAGATCGGTGGTATATATATTATATATCTCACACAACCGATTATTCAGAAAAAAAACTTTTCGCAATTTCTGCCCCATTTTAACAGCTAGAAGCTTCAAATTTCACCAAATGCTTACGCATATTGCATATATTGTTTTTGAAAAAATCATAGAGATCGGTGGTATATATATTATATATCTCACACAACCAATTATTGAGATAAAAAACTTTTCGCAATTTCTTCCCCATTTTAACAGCTAGAAGCTTCAAATTTCACCAAATGCTTACGCATATTGCATATATTGTTTTTGAAAAAATCAGAGATCGGTGGTATATATATTATACATCTCACACTACCGATTATTCAGATAAAAAACTGTTCGCAATTTCTGCCGTATTTTAACAACTAGAAGCTTCACATTTCACCAAATGCTTACGCATATAGCATATATTGCTGTTTGAAAAAAAATCATAGAGATCGGTGGTATATATATTATATATCTCACACAACTGGTTATTCAGATAAAAAAAAATAATTGCTGATTGACGAACCAGCACCGCCTAGGGGCCTAAGGAGTCATCTCCGTAAGCATTTTGAGGAAATACGGCACCTGAGAACCCAGCCGTATGAAGCGAAAAAACACAAGCAGGTCCTTGGTGAACTCCATAGACAGGCGTCGGACCTTTATGTCGGGAATTGCCCGGTGAATCCAGTACTTGAAGAAAAATATCCAGAGCTCGCGGAAGAGGAACGCATACTCCCCAGGGAAACGCGTGTCACTCTTGCTCAACTTCGTTCTGGATACTGTAACAGGTTAAACTCTTACCTATCCAGAATCAACCCCGACATACAAAATGTATGCCCCGCTTGCAATGTGTCCCACATGACACCAACCATCTCTTTAATTGTAATGTGGAACCAACGCCTCTAACACCCCTTTCCTTATGGACCGTCCACCCCTGTTGAAACGGCAAGTTTCATTGGACTCCCGTTAGAGGATATTGATGACAATTTGTGATCGGTCGCGGCTATTAGGTGGGGCGAGCATTGCTACAACAACAACAACATAAAAAAAAAATACTTGATTCCTTTGTTATATCAGCCAAATTGTTTAAACAAAAGTAACATTTTTACTAAAAAATGCATGTGTGTGGTTGTTCGCTGTGAACTGTGCGCGCTAATTGCTTTTGAGTGAGGCATGATGCGACACATACATACTTACATATATAGCATTCGCTGCGTTATTTAACTTCGGGCGTAGGTTTATAGGTATGTATGGGTGTACATCACTACATAGTATAAAACGAAGTCGCTTTTTCTGTCCCTATGTCCCTTTGAATGCTTAAACCTTTAAAAATACGCAACAGATTTTGATGCGCTTTTTTCTAATAGATACAGAGTGATTGAAGAGGAAGGAATGGATGAACATATTTGGCTGAAAATTGGTGGAGGGGTAGCTTAGAACCAGGAGACAGACATAGGATAATTTTTATCCCGTTCTGGCTAGGGTCTTGAGATCAAAACGTGGACCTGGGTAATCCTGGGATATGTTTGTACAATATGGTTATCAAATGGAAGCTGTTTATGAGTACTTTGATACGGGGTATTTTTCGTACCCGCGGGTAACTAGGGTCTCGGGATATAAGCGAAAACGTGAACGCGGGTACCCCTAGAATGTGTTTATAGAATATAGATAACAAATGAAAGCTTTTGATGAGTGCTTTAGTACAGGGTAGTTTTCATACCTATTGGTGACTAGGGTCTCGAGATTGAGGCCAAAACGTAGACCCGGGTACCCCTAGAAAGTGTTTATACCTTATGGATAACAAATGAAAGCTGTGGGTGAGTGCTTTAGTACAGGGTAGTTTTCATACCTATTTGTGAAGGGTCTAGAGATATAGGCCAAAACGTGGATCAGGGTAACACTAGGATGTGTTTTTACATTATGGGTATCAAATTGAAGCTGTTGATGAGTGCTTTAGTACAGAGTAATTTTTATACCACTGGAGGACTAGGGTCTCAAAATATAGGCCAAAACCTGGACCCGGATACCCCTAGAATGTGTGTGAAATATGGATATCAAATGGAAGCTGTTCCTGAGAGCTTTAAAGTAATTTTCATTGTTATATTCGATTTAGTCGCATCAACCTGGCGAAACTTATAAATATGCATGCGAAGCCGAAATAAAGGCATGAATTAATAATACCCACATACCTATTTGCATACGTCCAATTCGATTTGCCTGAAATTTGGTATATAAATTTGCCTATATTAGTATGTACGATCCTTTTTACCGGGAAATAGACCAGAGACGGACTGGGACTGGGATTAGGACTGGGACTGAGACTCGGAGTAGGACTGGGACTGGAACAAAATAGATACCACCCTCTGGGACTGGCAATAAGGGATGAAGAAGAATCAGAACTCGAGAGAAGTGAAAAGAGGGAAGGAGAAGGAGACTGAGAAAGAGATAGAGTGAGACGAAGATAGAGATAGATGAAGCAAAAAGACGTAGGGAGGAGTGAATAAAAGGATTAAGAAAACGTGAGGGGGGGGGGGGGGTCAGAGCTAGACCGAAAAAGCTTATTAAAATATAGGCAGATAGACCAAATTTAGGGCAGAACAACGTCTGACGGGTCTGATAGTATATCTCATATAACCGATTGTTCAGATAAAAAACTTTTCGCAATTTCTTCTCTATTTGAACAGCTAGAATCTTCAAATTTCACCAAATGCTTACGCATATAACATATATTGTTGTTTGAAGAAATCATAGAGATCGGTGGTATATATATTATATATCTCACACAACAGATTATTCAGATAAAAAACTTTTCGCAATTTCTGCCCCATTTTAACAGCTAGAAGCTCCAAATTTCACCAAATGCTTATGCATATAGCATATTTTGTTTTTTGAAAAATCATAGAGATCGGTGGTATATATATTATATATCTCACACAACCGATTATTCAGATAAAAAACTTTTCGCAATTTCTGCCCCATTTTAACAGCTAGAAGCTTCAAATTTCACCAAATGCTTATGCATATAGCATATTTTGTTTTTTGAAAAAATCATAGAGATCGGTGGTATATATATTATATATCTCACACAACAGATTATTCAGATAAAAAACTTTTCGCAATTTCTGCCCCATTTTAACAGCTAGAAGCTCCAAATTTCACCAAATGCTTATGCATATAGCATATTTTGTTGTTTGAAAAAATCATAGAGATCGGTGGTATATATATTATATATCTCACACAACAGATTATTCAGATAAAAAACTTTTCGCAATTTCTGCCCCATTTTAACAGCTAGAAGCTTCAAATTTCACCAAATGCTTATGCATATAGCATATTTTGTTGTTTGAAAAATCATAGAGATCGGTGGTATATATATTATAAATCTCACACAACCGATTATTCAGATAAAAAACTTTTCGCAATTTCTGCCGTATTTTAACAGCTAGAAGCTTCAAATTTCACCAAATGCTTATGCATATAGCATATTTTGTTGTTTGAAAAAATCATAGAGATCGGTGGTATATATATTATATAACTCACACAACCGATTATTCAGATAAAAAAATTTTCGCAATTTCTGCCCTATTTTAACAGCTAGAAGCTTCAAATTTCACCAAATGCTTATGCATATAGCATATTTTGTTGTTTGAAAAAATCATAGAGATCGGTGGTATATATATTATATATCTCACACAACCGATTATTCAGATAAAAAGCTTTTCGCAATTTCTGCCTTATTTTAACAGCTAGAAGCTTCAAATTTCACCAAATGCTAAATGCTTACTCATATAGCATATACTGTTGTTTGAAAAAATCATAAAGATTGGTGGTATATATATTATATATCTCACACAACCGATTATTCAGATAAAAAACTTTTCGCAATTTCTGCCGTATTTTAACAGCTAGAAGCTTCAAATTTCACCAAATGCTTATGCATATAGCATATTTTGTTGTTTGAAAAAATCATAGAGATCGGTGGTATATATATTATATAACTCACACAACCGATTATTCAGATAAAAAAATTTTCGCAATTTCTGCCCTATTTTAACAGCTAGAAGCTTCAAATTTCACCAAATGCTTATGCATATAGCATATTTTGTTGTTTGAAAAAATCATAGAGATCGGTGGTATATATATTATATATCTCACACAACCGATTATTCAGATAAAAAGCTTTTCGCAATTTCTGCCTTATTTTAACAGCTAGAAGCTTCAAATTTTACCAAATGCTAAATGCTTACTCATATAGCATATACTGTTGTTTGAAAAAATCATAGAGATCGGTGGTATATATATTATATATCTCACACAACAGATTATTCAGATAAAAAACTTTTCGCAATTTCTGCCCTATTTTAACAGCTAGAAGCTTCAAATTTCACCAAATGCTTATGCATATAGCATATTTTGTTGTTTGAAAAAATCATAGAGATCGGTGGTATATATATTATATATCTCACACAACCGATTATTCAGATAAAAAACTTTTCGCAATTTCTGCCCCATTTTAACAGCTAGAAGCTTCAAATTTCACCAAATGCTTATGCATATAGCATATTTTGTTGTTTGAAAAATCATAGAGATCGGTGGTATATATATTATAAATCTCACACAACCGATTATTCAGATAAAAAAACTTTTTGCAATTTCTGCCCTATTTTAACAGCTAGAAGCTTCAAATTTCACCAAATGCTTATGCATATAGCATATTTTGTTGTTTGAAAAAAATCATAGAGATCGGTGGTATATATATTATATATCTCACACAACAGATTATTCAGATAAAAAACTTTTCGCAATTTCTGCCCTATTTTAACAGCTAGAAGCTTCAAATTTCACCAAATGCTTATGCATATAGCATATTTTGTTGTTTGAAAAAATCATAGAGATCGGTGGTATATATATTATATATCTCACACAACCGATTATTCAGATAAAAAACTTTTCGCAATTTCTGCCCCATTTTAACAGCTAGAAGCTTCAAATTTCACCAATGCTTATGCATATAGCATATTTTGTTGTTTGAAAAATCATAGAGATCGGTGGTATATATATTATAAATCTCACACAACCGATTATTCAGATAAAAAACTTTTCGCAATTTCTGCCCTATTTTAACAGCTAGACGCTTCAAATTTCACCAAATGCTTATGCATATAGCATATTTTGTTGTTTGAAAAAATCATAGAGATCGGTGGTATATATATTATATATCTCACACAACAGATTATTCAGATAAAAAACTTTTCGCAATTTCTGTCCTATTTTAACAGCTAGAAGCTTCAAATTTCACCAAATGCTAAATGCTTACTCATATAGCATATACTGTTGTTTGAAAAAATCATAGAGATTGGTGGTATATATATTATATATCTCACACAACCGATTATTCAGATAAAAAACTTTTCGCAATTTCTGCCGTATTTTAAAAAATCATAGAGATCGGTGGTATATATATTATATATCTCACACAACCGATTATTCAGATAAAAAACTTTTCGCAATTTCTGCCCCATTTTAACAGCTAGAAGCTTCAAATTTCACCAATGCTTATGCATATAGCATATTTTGTTGTTTGAAAAATCATAGAGATCGGTGGTATATATATTATAAATCTCACACAACCGATTATTCAGATAAAAAACTTTTCGCAATTTCTGCCCTATTTTAACAGCTAGACGCTTCAAATTTCACCAAATGCTTATGCATATAGCATATTTTGTTGTTTGAAAAAATCATAGAGATCGGTGGTATATATATTATATATCTCACACAACAGATTATTCAGATAAAAAACTTTTCGCAATTTCTGTCCTATTTTAACAGCTAGAAGCTTCAAATTTCACCAAATGCTAAATGCTTACTCATATAGCATATACTGTTGTTTGAAAAAATCATAGATTGGTGGTATATATATTATATATCTCACACAACCGATTATTCAGATAAAAAACTTTTCGCAATTTCTGCCGTATTTTAACAGCTAGGAGCTTCAAAATGCTAAATGCTTACTCATATAGCATATACTGTTGTTTGAAAAAATCATAGAGATCGGTGGTATATATATTATATATCTCACACAACAGATTATTCAAATAAAAAACTTTTCGCAATTTGTGCCCTATTTTAACAGCTAGAAACTTCAAATTTCACCAAATGCTAAATGCTTACTCATATAGCATATACTGTTGTTTGAAAAAATCATAGAGATCGGTGGTATATATATTATATATCTCACACAACAGATTATTCAGATAAAAAACTTTTCGCAATTTCTGCCCTATTTTAACAGCTAGAAGCTTCAAATTTCACCAAATGCTTATGCATATAGCATATTTTGTTGTTTGAAAAAATCATAGAGATCGGTGGTATATATATTATATATCTCACACAACCGATTATTCAGATAAAAAACTTTTCGCAATTTCTGCCCCATTTTAACAGCTAGAAGCTTCAAATTTCACCAATGCTTATGCATATAGCATATTTTGTTGTTTGAAAAATCATAGAGATCGGTGGTATATATATTATAAATCTCACACAACCGATTATTCAGATAAAAAACTTTTCGCAATTTCTGCCCTATTTTAACAGCTAGACGCTTCAAATTTCACCAAATGCTTATGCATATAGCATATTTTGTTGTTTGAAAAAATCATAGAGATCGGTGGTATATATATTATATATCTCACACAACAGATTATTCAGATAAAAAACTTTTCGCAATTTCTGTCCTATTTTAACAGCTAGAAGCTTCAAATTTCACCAAATGCTAAATGCTTACTCATATAGCATATACTGTTGTTTGAAAAAATCATAGAGATTGGTGGTATATATATTATATATCTCACACAACCGATTATTCAGATAAAAAACTTTTCGCAATTTCTGCCGTATTTTAACAGCTAGGAGCTTCAAATTTCACCAAATGCTTATGCATATAGCATATTTTGTTTTTTGAAAAAATCATAGAGATCGGTGGTATATATATTATATATCTCACACAACAGATTATTCAGATAAAAAACTTTTCGCAATTTCTGCCCCATTTTAACAGCTAGAAGCTCCAAATTTCACCAAATGCTTATGCATATAGCATATTTTGTTTTTTGAAAAATCATAGAGATCGGTGGTATATATATTATATATCTCACACAACCGATTATTCAGATAAAAAACTTTTCGCAATTTCTGCCCCATTTTAACAGCTAGAAGCTTCAAATTTCACCAAATGCTTATGCATATAGCATATTTTGTTTTTTGAAAAAATCATAGAGATCGGTGGTATATATATTATATATCTCACACAACAGATTATTCAGATAAAAAACTTTTCGCAATTTCTGCCCCATTTTAACAGCTAGAAGCTCCAAATTTCACCAAATGCTTATGCATATAGCATATTTTGTTGTTTGAAAAAATCATAGAGATCGGTGGTATATATATTATATATCTCACACAACAGATTATTCAGATAAAAAACTTTTCGCAATTTCTGCCCCATTTTAACAGCTAGAAGCTTCAAATTTCACCAAATGCTTATGCATATAGCATATTTTGTTGTTTGAAAAATCATAGAGATCGGTGGTATATATATTATAAATCTCACACAACCGATTATTCAGATAAAAAACTTTTCGCAATTTCTGCCGTATTTTAACAGCTAGAAGCTTCAAATTTCACCAAATGCTTATGCATATAGCATATTTTGTTGTTTGAAAAAATCATAGAGATCGGTGGTATATATATTATATAACTCACACAACCGATTATTCAGATAAAAAAATTTTCGCAATTTCTGCCCTATTTTAACAGCTAGAAGCTTCAAATTTCACCAAATGCTTATGCATATAGCATATTTTGTTGTTTGAAAAAATCATAGAGATCGGTGGTATATATATTATATATCTCACACAACCGATTATTCAGATAAAAAGCTTTTCGCAATTTCTGCCTTATTTTAACAGCTAGAAGCTTCAAATTTCACCAAATGCTAAATGCTTACTCATATAGCATATACTGTTGTTTGAAAAAATCATAAAGATTGGTGGTATATATATTATATATCTCACACAACCGATTATTCAGATAAAAAACTTTTCGCAATTTCTGCCGTATTTTAACAGCTAGAAGCTTCAAATTTCACCAAATGCTTATGCATATAGCATATTTTGTTGTTTGAAAAAATCATAGAGATCGGTGGTATATATATTATATAACTCACACAACCGATTATTCAGATAAAAAAATTTTCGCAATTTCTGCCCTATTTTAACAGCTAGAAGCTTCAAATTTCACCAAATGCTTATGCATATAGCATATTTTGTTGTTTGAAAAAATCATAGAGATCGGTGGTATATATATTATATATCTCACACAACCGATTATTCAGATAAAAAGCTTTTCGCAATTTCTGCCTTATTTTAACAGCTAGAAGCTTCAAATTTTACCAAATGCTAAATGCTTACTCATATAGCATATACTGTTGTTTGAAAAAATCATAGAGATCGGTGGTATATATATTATATATCTCACACAACAGATTATTCAGATAAAAAACTTTTCGCAATTTCTGCCCTATTTTAACAGCTAGAAGCTTCAAATTTCACCAAATGCTTATGCATATAGCATATTTTGTTGTTTGAAAAAATCATAGAGATCGGTGGTATATATATTATATATCTCACACAACCGATTATTCAGATAAAAAACTTTTCGCAATTTCTGCCCCATTTTAACAGCTAGAAGCTTCAAATTTCACCAAATGCTTATGCATATAGCATATTTTGTTGTTTGAAAAATCATAGAGATCGGTGGTATATATATTATAAATCTCACACAACCGATTATTCAGATAAAAAAACTTTTTGCAATTTCTGCCCTATTTTAACAGCTAGAAGCTTCAAATTTCACCAAATGCTTATGCATATAGCATATTTTGTTGTTTGAAAAAAATCATAGAGATCGGTGGTATATATATTATATATCTCACACAACAGATTATTCAGATAAAAAACTTTTCGCAATTTCTGCCCTATTTTAACAGCTAGAAGCTTCAAATTTCACCAAATGCTTATGCATATAGCATATTTTGTTGTTTGAAAAAATCATAGAGATCGGTGGTATATATATTATATATCTCACACAACCTATTATTCAGATAAAAAACTTTTCGCAATTTCTGCCCCATTTTAACAGCTAGAAGCTTCAAATTTCACCAATGCTTATGCATATAGCATATTTTGTTGTTTGAAAAATCATAGAGATCGGTGGTATATATATTATAAATCTCACACAACCGATTATTCAGATAAAAAACTTTTCGCAATTTCTGCCCTATTTTAACAGCTAGACGCTTCAAATTTCACCAAATGCTTATGCATATAGCATATTTTGTTGTTTGAAAAAATCATAGAGATCGGTGGTATATATATTATATATCTCACACAACAGATTATTCAGATAAAAAACTTTTCGCAATTTCTGTCCTATTTTAACAGCTAGAAGCTTCAAATTTCACCAAATGCTAAATGCTTACTCATATAGCATATACTGTTGTTTGAAAAAATCATAGAGATTGGTGGTATATATATTATATATCTCACACAACCGATTATTCAGATAAAAAACTTTTCGCAATTTCTGCCGTATTTTAACAGCTAGGAGCTTCAAATTTCACCAAATGCTTATGCATATAGCATATTTTGTTGTTTGAAAAACTCATAGAGATCGGTGGTATATATATTATATAACTCACACAACCGATTATTCAGATAAAAAACTTTTCGCAATTTCTGTCCTATTTTAACAGCTAGAAGCTTCAAATTTCACCAAATGCTTATGCATATAGCATATTTTGTTGTTTGAAAAAATCATAGAGATCGGTGGTATATATATTATATATCTCACACAACCGATTATTCAGATAAAAAACTTTTCGCAATTTCTGCCCCATTTTAACAGCTAGAAGCTTCAAATTTCACCAATGCTTATGCATATAGCATATTTTGTTGTTTGAAAAATCATAGAGATCGGTGGTATATATATTATAAATCTCACACAACCGATTATTCAGATAAAAAACTTTTCGCAATTTCTGCCCTATTTTAACAGCTAGACGCTTCAAATTTCACCAAATGCTTATGCATATAGCATATTTTGTTGTTTGAAAAAATCATAGAGATCGGTGGTATATATATTATATATCTCACACAACAGATTATTCAGATAAAAAACTTTTCGCAATTTCTGTCCTATTTTAACAGCTAGAAGCTTCAAATTTCACCAAATGCTAAATGCTTACTCATATAGCATATACTGTTGTTTGAAAAAATCATAGATTGGTGGTATATATATTATATATCTCACACAACCGATTATTCAGATAAAAAACTTTTCGCAATTTCTGCCGTATTTTAACAGCTAGGAGCTTCAAAATGCTAAATGCTTACTCATATAGCATATACTGTTGTTTGAAAAAATCATAGAGATCGGTGGTATATATATTATATATCTCACACAACAGATTATTCAAATAAAAAACTTTTCGCAATTTGTGCCCTATTTTAACAGCTAGAAACTTCAAATTTCACCAAATGCTAAATGCTTACTCATATAGCATATACTGTTGTTTGAAAAAATCATAGAGATCGGTGGTATATATATTATATATCTCACACAACAGATTATTCAGATAAAAAACTTTTCGCAATTTCTGCCCTATTTTAACAGCTAGAAGCTTCAAATTTCACCAAATGCTTATGCATATAGCATATTTTGTTGTTTGAAAAAATCATAGAGATCGGTGGTATATATATTATATATCTCACACAACCGATTATTCAGATAAAAAACTTTTCGCAATTTCTGCCCCATTTTAACAGCTAGAAGCTTCAAATTTCACCAATGCTTATGCATATAGCATATTTTGTTGTTTGAAAAATCATAGAGATCGGTGGTATATATATTATAAATCTCACACAACCGATTATTCAGATAAAAAACTTTTCGCAATTTCTGCCCTATTTTAACAGCTAGACGCTTCAAATTTCACCAAATGCTTATGCATATAGCATATTTTGTTGTTTGAAAAAATCATAGAGATCGGTGGTATATATATTATATATCTCACACAACAGATTATTCAGATAAAAAACTTTTCGCAATTTCTGTCCTATTTTAACAGCTAGAAGCTTCAAATTTCACCAAATGCTAAATGCTTACTCATATAGCATATACTGTTGTTTGAAAAAATCATAGAGATTGGTGGTATATATATTATATATCTCACACAACCGATTATTCAGATAAAAAACTTTTCGCAATTTCTGCCGTATTTTAACAGCTAGGAGCTTCAAATTTCACCAAATGCTTATGCATATAGCATATTTTGTTGTTTGAAAAACTCATAGAGATCGGTGGTATATATATTATATAACTCACACAACCGATTATTCAGATAAAAAACTTTTCGCAATTTCTGTCCTATTTTAACAGCTAGAAGCTTCAAATTTCACCAAATGCTTATGCATATAGTATATTTTGTTGTTTGAAAAAATCATAGAGATCGGTGGTATATATATTATATATCTCACACAACAGATTATTCAGATAAAAAACTTTTCGCAATTTCTGCCTTATTTTAACAGCTAGAAGCTTCAAATTTCACCAAATGCTAAATGCTTACTCATATAGCATATACTGTTGTTTGAAAAAATCATAGAGATCGGTGGTATATATATTATATATCTCACACAACAGATTATTCAAATAAAAAACTTTTCGCAATTTGTGCCCTATTTTAACAGCTAGAAGCTTCAAATTTCACCAAATGCTAAATGCTTACTCATATAGCATATACTGTTGTTTGAAAAAATCATAGAGATTGGTGGTATATATATTATATATCTCACACAACCGATTATTCAGATAAAAAACTTTTCGCAATTTCTGCTCTATTTTAACAGCTAGAAGCTTCAAATTTTACCAAATGCTTACGCATATAGCATAAATTGTTGTCTGAAAAAAGTCATAGAGATCGGTGGTATATATATTATATATCTCACACAACCGATTGTTCAGATAAGAAACTTTTCGCAATTTCTGCTCTATTTTAACAGCTAGAAGCTTCAAATTTCACCAAATGCTTACGCATATAGCATATATTGTTTTTGAAAAAATCATAGAGATCGGTGGTATATATATTATATATCTCACACAACCGATTGTTCAGATAAGAAACTTTTCGCAATTTCTGCTCTATTTTAACAGCTAGAAGCTTCAAATTTCACCAAATGCTTCCTCATATAGCATATATTGTTGTTTGAAAAAATCCTAGATATCGGTGGTATATATATTATATATCTCACACAACGGATTAATCAGATAAAAAACTTTTCGCAATTTCTGTCCTATTTTAACAGCTAGAAGCTTCAAATTTCACCAAATGCTTACGCATATAGCATATATTGTTGTTTGAAAAAATCATAGAGATCGGTGGTATATATATTATATATCTCACACAACCGATTAATCAGATAAAAAACTGTTCGCAATTTTTGCCCTATTTTAACAGCTAGAAGCTTCCAATTTCACCAAATGCTTACGCATATAGCATATATTGTTTTTGAAAAAATCATAGAGATCGGTGGTATATATATTATATATCTCACACAACCGATTGTTCAGATAAGAAACTTTTCGCAATTTCTGCTCTATTTTAACAGCTAGAAGCTTCAAATTTCACCAAATGCTTACGCATATAGAATATATTGTTGTTTGAAAAAATCAAGAGATCGGTGGTATCTATATTATATATCTCACACAACCGATTATTCAGATAAAAAACTTTTAGCAATTTCTGCCCTATTTTAACAGCTAGAAGTTTCAAATTTCACCAAATGCTTACTCATATAGCATATATTGTTGTTTGAAAAAATCATAGATATCGGTGGTATATATATTATATATCTCACACAACCGATTAATCAGATAAAAAACTTTTCGCAATTTCTGTCCTATTTTAACAGCTAGAAGTTTCAAATTTCACCAAATGCTAACGCATATAGCATATATTGTTGTTTGAAACAATCATAGAGATCGGTGGTATATATATTCCATATCTCACACAACCGATTGTTCAGATGAGAAACTTTTCGCAATTTCTGCCCTTTTTTAACAGCTAGAAGCTTCGAATTTCACCAAATGCTTACGCATATAGCATATATTGTTTTTGAAAAAATTATTGAGATCGGTGGTATATATATTGTTACGAATATTAGCAACACTAAGGGGTACTGCCATCTCTAAGGCGATGCTAAGCAGTGACTGAATGCACATCAATAATTCAATCATTATGTCTACACATATGTACGTACAAGCAGCGGAGAAGCAACGCACAAACACATACAGATGTTTCATCTGAGATATGCAATTATAATTGTGGAAGTGTCGCTCACAAACACACGCGCATATGAGAGCTATACACGTACATCTGTAGTTATAATTATAGCAGATAACCAACTAGTAGATTCTAGAACAGAAGCGCCTAGAAGATGCAACGAGGAAATCAAAGAGTATAAAAGGCAGTAATAGTAGAGACGCTACAATCAGTTTTGAATTAAGTACGCTATCTGTCGGGCAAGAGTAGTGTTATTTAATAAAAGCCATTTTGCATTATTGAAAAGTGAAGTTATTTATTCAACAGTTCAGTGATTCGAACTTAGTAGAAGATTTGAAATAAGCGGAATTGCAGTAAATTCGGTACAATTGGTGTCAGAAGAGGAATTGTTGAATAAATTCCGAAGATTTCGAGTACAACAAGGACATGGCAGTGAATTGAAGATCCAGAAACTGAAGGAGTTGGAGAGCCGTAGATCGAATACAACCGGCATTAAACTCGAACTTCAGGCACGACTACGAGAGGCAATGGAAGCAGAAGGAATTAACGTGGAAGAGTATGTCTTTCATTTTGATGTCGACGAGACAACGAAAACTGAAGAGAAAAACGAAACATCGCAGACAGTTACGAGCACAGACTTGAACATGATATTGGCTGCAATATCACAAACACATGCAGATGTGTTATCTGAGATATGCAATTATAATTGTGGAAGTGTCGCTCACAAACACACGCGCATATGAGAGCTATACACGTACATCTGTAGTTATAATTACAACAGATAACCAAATAGTAGATTCTAGAACAGAAGCGCTTAGAAGATGCAACGAAGAAATCAAAGAATATAAAAGGCAGCAATAGTAGAGGCGTTACAATCAGTTTTGAATTATGTATGCTATCTGTCGGGCAATAGTAGTGTTATTTATTGTGAAGTTGCTAAGCAGTGACGTGAATGCACATCAATAAATCAATCATTATGCCTACACATATGTACGAACACGCAGCGGAGAAGCAACAAACACATGCAGATATCTTATGTGAGATATGCAACTATAATTGTGGAAGTGTCGCTCACAAACACACGTACATATGAGAGCTATACACGTACATCTGTAGTTATAATTACAACAGATAACCAGCTAGTAGATTCTAGAACAGAAGCGCCTAGAAGATGCAACGAGGAAATCAAAGAGTATAAAAGGCCTCAACAATAGACGCGCTACAATCAGTTTTGATTAAGCACGCAATCTGTCGGGCAATAGTAGAGTTATTTATTGTGAAGTACTTTAATAAAGGCCATTTTGCATTATTAAACATTGGAGTTATTTATTCAACAGTTTAGTGATTCGAACTTAGCAGAGGGTTGCAAATAAGAGGATTTGCAGTAAATTCGTTACAATTGGTGTCAGAAGAGGAATTGTTGAATAAATTCCGAAGATTTGGAATACAACTTGGACATGGCAAAGTTCAGTGAATTGAAGATCCAGCAACTGAAGGAGTTGGAGAGCCGTGGATTGAATACAAGCGCCATTAAACTCGAACTTCAGGCACGACTAAGAGAGGCAACGGAAGCAGAAGGAATTAACGTGGAAGAGTATGTCTTTCCTCTTGAAGGCGAGGAGACAACAAAAATTGAAGAGAAAAATTAAACATCGCAGAGAGAAACGAGCACAGACTTGAACATGATATTGGCTGCAATATCTGCACAAACATCGACAGTAACATCAATGTCGTCGCAAATGTCATCTCAACTGAAAGAACAGAAAACATATATGGCATCTCAACTATAATCCCAGGAGAACCGTATAACATCAAAGATGGAAACACAACTGAAAGAGCAAGAGGCACGCATAATAGTACAACTCGAAGCGCAAGAGGCGCGTGTATCATCAAAACTCGAAGCGCGTGTGGACGAGAAAATTACGCAGTTTGAGGAAAAAATCGAAGCCGAGGTGGATGCTTTGAGAGGTCGTATACAGGAGTTGCAATTAAATCGCCCAGCTGTTTCAGCAAGCAATACGAAGGTAAAAACTCCATCTTTTGACGGTTCTGTTCCTTTCCAGGTGCTTAAGATTCAGTTTGAGAAGACCGCACCAGTGAACAACTGGAATGTTGAAGATAAAGTTGCTGCACTGTTCATGGCGTTGAAACGGCCTGCAGCTGAGATTTTACAAACCATTCCAGAGGGCGAACGGAACTGTTATGAAGCATTGATGGGCGCTCTAGAGAGACGATACGGAACTGAGCATAGGAGACAGATATACTAAATGGAGTTACTGAACCGCTTCCAGAAGCCTGGTGAGACATTGCAAGAGTTTGCGTCGGATGTTGAAAGGCTGGCACATTTAGCGAATGCGGACGCAATGTTGTTGTTGTTGTAGCAGTGCTTCGCCCCACCTAACAGCCGCGACCGATCACAAATTGTCATCAATCACAAATTGTCATCAAACCGCAATCGTGGAATATACTGAAAGGGTAAAGATTCAGAGTTTTATAAATGGCAATACGGGACGTCGAAACAAAGCGAGCTACATACGCAAACCCAAAGCCAACATTCGCAGAATCGGTTTGACAAGCTCTTATTCAGGAAACAGCGTCGCTTCTCTGTAAGCCAGTTTTCAAAGCACGCCGTGTGGAAATAGAAAGGCCAGAGTGGGTAGACGCAATATTGGAGGCAGTATTGCCAGGTTAGCCTTTTCGAGGCTAGATTTAGCCTTTTTTTTGCCTTTAGCCTCGAAATTTTGGGTTTATCTTCGTGACTTTTTTCTAGCCTTTTTTACTCCGAACGTATTTTTAAAAATGTCTAAAATAAAATAATTTCAATAGTTCCTGTGAACACCTAATACCTAATAATATGAGTTCTCTACAAAAGATTAAATCTTTTTCTGCTGAAAATTCATTGAAAATTTCAAAGCCAGATGTATTTTCTTACTTTGAAAAAGAGAAGTATATTTTTTCTTCAAGTCAAATAGCATTAATAGAGCTGCAGTGGCGAAAACTTATAACTATACAATGGAAAAATGTACACTCCACCATGGAATATTGGTCGGAAGTCCGAGAACATAAAAATGCATTAAACGAACGTCCTTTTTTAGAACTTTTCGAATTCATATTGTAACGAATTTGCTGTAAATCCTCTTATTTGCCCTTTTGCTAGGTTCGTACCGCTAAACTGTTGAATAAATAACTCCAATATTGAATAATGGAAAAATGGCCTTTATTAAAGTACTTCACAATAACATATTATACTTTTCAACTAGCTGGCTTAATAACCAAACTGATAGCTTAAATGAAACTGACTTTCAAAATAATACTGCTATTGCTCGCTAGATATCGTCTTAATCGAAACTGCTTGACAACTTAAATCAAACTGAATTCCAGCGCCTCTACATCTGTCGCCTTTTATACTCTTTGATTTTAACATTCGCATCTTCTAGGCGCTTCCAGAATGTACTAGTCCATTAGCTCTCAAACATTTCAGCTGTAACTACAATTGCACAATTTTATAGTTTTTCTCATTGCATACTTATAGGAGTATCTCAGATATATGCATGTGTTTGCGCATTGACTCTCCGCTGCTCGTATACGTACATGGTACATATGTGTAGACGCAATTATTTATTCGTTTATGTAGATACATAATGATTGAATTATTGATGTGAATGTTTGTAGCTTACAGTCTCTCGCGCACACATAGGCGTATAAGTAAATGCATCTGTGTGTGACATCTCTCGGCTGCCTTATATATGTGTATACATGATTTGATTATTGACGTAAATATCGCTTAGCATGGCCTTAGCATCGCCTTAGTGATGGTATAGCTTAGTGATGCTAATATCCGTGACAATATTTAGTTTTTTAGTATTACCACTCAGTAACGCGGAGGTTTGAAAGAATTTTTAGTGGCATGAAAATTCTGAAAACTAAATTAAGGAACAAACTAAAAATTAAAATGCTTAATGCGCTGCTTAATATTAGATGCTCGTTAAAACGCCTATCTAAATGTTGTAATGACTTTGAAATTACCGATGATCTCATATCTATGGTAAATAGCCAAACTTTATACCCAGACTTAAGCTCTTCTGATTCTTCAGACGGGGAATATTTTATATAAATAATTAGTTTGTAATATTTTTCTTATGTATATACACATATGCAATCATTTAAAGTACTTCCATGTGCTAGTCAAGGAAAATGTGCTTGATATGTTTAGAAACAGGAAGTTATGCTTAAGTTATGTTTATAAGTTTTTATTTACAAATGTGTAAACTAAAATATAAAAAAAATTTTATGAATTAAGCAAAAAATTTCTGGCCATTTTTTAGCTTCTTTTTTTCTAAATTTAGCCTATTCTAACCTTTTTTTTGCCAATCTAGCTTCTAGCTATTGAATGCCCTGTGATATCTGTGTCGCAAATTGGTAGAAAATCGAGCAGTCTTATCGTCAGAGGGAATGTGGATGGCAAAGAACGTGTACTGACTGTAGATACGGGCGCATCTCATTCCTTGATTCGATCTGATTTGGTCTACAGGAGAGTAAAGTCATTACCTGGAGCAAGGTTGCGTACGGTCACTGGCGAGTATAACCAAGTCCGGGGAGAAGTGATCTGCGTAGTCTTAATTGGGAAGGTCATGGTTTTACACAAATTCGTTGTGGCGGAGATTGTTGATGAAGTTATATTGGGAGTGGATTTCTTGGTTGACCATGACATCAAGATCGTTATGCAGAGAAGGGTGATGCGTTATGGGAACCAGGATGTGCCACTTAACTTCAGTTTGGAAAAAGGGTTCAGTAGTAAGCGAGTGCTGGTGGAGGAGTTTCGACAGAGACCACGAAAGTCAAGGAAAGTAGATCGAGCAAAAGTTGATGGAACAAATGGGCCAAACAAATCAAAACCGAAGGTACCTGTGAGAGAAACGCTGGCATGGAAAAGCCCTAACGGACGCACTAAAACAAACGAAAGAATTTCGCAGAAAGAATGCAAGGGTGGTTTCAAGCCAGGATACAGTACTATTGTGAAGCGTCCGAACGATACTGATTATGCAAAGCAAATCCTTCAAGCGTAAGCTCTACGAAGTAGTTCATTGGCCAAACAACAGAGTGTGAAGGAACGAACCAGGGTAATGAGTAGTACGATGAAACGCAGGTACGATGAGAACAATAATTCGGAAGGTTTCTTGGCGGGAGCTTTGGTACTGTTATACAAACCTCACCGGCGGAAAGGTGTTCCATCCAAGATTCGGTGCAGTTGGGAAGGCCCGTACAAAGTTTTGAAGAAGATCAGTGATGCGGTGGTATATATATTATATACCCCATATAAAGTGTCATTTCTGCCCCCTATTGTACGGCTAGAAGCATCAAATTTCATCAAAAGCTTACGCTTACGTCATATATTGTTGAAATAAGTGATTCGTGGTCATAGCTTTTACATGCAGACCACAAAAAAGTGAAACTTTGCATCCTCACACAAACTACCTACCTTTTCTTTATTTTATATTTATCTTAAAAATCGCTGCGGTATGTACATCTGTTCACTATATATTTCTTATCTTATACAGCCGATTATTTGGAGATTACGAATGCGATAAGATTATTTGTTCAGCCCCATTCATGAAAGGTATGAAGTCGTTGGCACAACCGACTTTTCGCTTTTCTTTGATGAGGATACTAACCTTTATCAATGCGTTTCCTTTCTAAATTCTACAGATGTGGCCGCGCGAAAACAAAACTCCCTCTAGGTCTGGGATGAGCGTGACATGCTTGGTCGTGTAAAAATCTTTTAATAGTGATCGTTCCGCTGTGAGGACGATTTTGGTTAAGGGGCTTTGTTGAACTTGGCCATCTTCGTATCTTATAACTTTAAACGAGCAATTCTTGTTTGTTTGTATAGCCGATCGATCTCGGGAACGGCTCAATCGATTTAAATGAAATTTGGCCCAGAGATAACGTATCACCTTTCAGAATGTTTCACAAGTTTGCCACCTATTCGAAATTTAAAAAAAATTGCATGAGATATGCCGACATGGGTATCAAACGAAAGGTATTTCACTCCGCATAACAATAGGAACATTTTTGAGTAGGGTTGCCATTAGGGGTTGCCACCTATACGAAATTTAAAAAAAAAATGCATGAGATATGCCGACATAGGTATCAAACGAAAGGTATTTCACTTCGCATTACAATAGGGGCATTTTTGGTTAGGGCTGCCATTTAGGGCTGCCACCTGTTCGAAATTAAAAAAAAAATTGCATGAGATATGCCGATATGGGTATCAAACGGAAGGTATTTCACTCCGCATTGCAATAGGAACATTTTTGAGCAGGGTTGCCATTTAGGGTTGCCACCTATTGGAAGTTAAAAAAAAATTTATTGAGATATGCCGATATGGGTATCAAACGAAAGGTATTTCACTCCGTATTACATTAGGGATATTTTTGAGTAGGGTTGCCATTTAGGGTTGGGGTAATTAGACGAAATAGTACTCTACTTACTCACATTCTATTAAAGCTTTAAAGGAGAACAAGTTAAAAATCTTCGTAAAAAATCTTACACATGATTCGACTTAACTTTAAATAATTGCCTTTTAAATGAATAATTGCAATTTCTGACAGATTACTATTAGAAAGATTTCTCAGCACAACGAAACGTTGCCGAGCAAAGCTCGGTCGCCCAGGTACTAGACTATTAAGGCTCTTTAAATGAATGAATAAGAAAATAAAGCACAAAACACGTTATAATTTATCAGTGTTACTTCAAAGTGTTTATTAAACATTTCATTTCACAATAAGCAATTTTGGGCCTTAAACAAAGTTTACAATTTTTAAGCACAACCTTCCTGTTCGACATTTATGGGGATGTATACACACATACAACTGGGAGGAAAAAAATGGCAGTAAAACTTATAAGCAAATGTTGGGGTATTTTTTTTTTTCTTTCGGTGATTTAAAAAAACTAAGGTCTTCCGCAGGCGATTCGGCTCGTCGCGGATCGTCCTAGCAAATTTTATTTAGCGACTATGACGATACGCGTGGAAATGTTCATGGAAATTATTAAAACTGTTTCGTTTTTTTTTAGATTTTTCAATCCAATAATTGAACGAAAATAAAAAAGAAGACAATAACTGAAAGAATTTGCGAATACCCAAGCTTTGCTGACTTTATCACTCGCAGATGTATATACATATGTATGACACACAACAAATAAATTGTTTCAATAAACTAGTGTGTATGCATGCTTGTTTTTACATAAAAGTTTTCGTATTGTATACTTATTTTTATTATTTATGCGAATTCTTTTATTTAAATAATTAATTGAATATTTCGTTGAATGCAAATGAAGTTTTCATAATACATGCATGTAGGCCACATCTGTGTATGCGTTCATTTTGCATACATTTTGTTCTTTCTTTATTTTTTTATCTCTCAATTTGATTTTTTGTTGTTTTGCAATTATAATTTTTGTATCTAACTCTTAATAAATTAAATGCAATCATAGTTGTGTTATGTAACGGTCAAAGGCAGCAACGAACCATAGTGACATCATTCGTTCTCTACGAATTTACACATTTTAGTTTAGTTATCTTCTACTTTGTAATTGTTATTCGTGTACATGCAATTAAAATGCGCTTATATCCATTTTATACTTTACTGACCCTTTTTCTCCGCACCAGCGCCACCTCCAATAGCAGGTTCAGTTTTTCCAACAGGGTTTAATTTATGCATAGCGTGATTTAGAACTGTGGCGAAACTCAGCCAAGCAACATATGGCACGAACAAAAGACCGGCCGCTTTGTTTACTCTGAAGAAAAGTACACCACAAGCCGTTGACGCGGCTGTAAGTGCTACGATTTCGATTAGTGCCTGAAAAAATGAACAAATAAAAATTTATAAAAAATTAATTCAGAGATATATGCATGTGTTCGGTAGCAGCCGAACATCATATACAGTGTACTCTCTCTTAAACGGACACCTAAGATACTGCCAAATTTGTCCGCTTATGAGAGGTGTCCGCTTATGAGAAAAGTATTATTGATGAATGTATTAACAGTTTTATTTCCAAAACAAGAATATTAATACATACAAATAAGACTGAGTTAGGAGGTTATTAAAGCTTTGTTCATAAATTAAAGAATAAAGTTTTGTGTAAAAAATATTCAAAATAATTGTACGGAAAGTTATGTTGTGACGTTTTTTGAACCTTTCCAGCCAGCCGGATGATGCACTAAAATCGTCGTAATTGAGTCTGACTGCAATTTCTTTAGCTTTGCTCCTTATAAGTGTGCTTGACAGAGGAATGCTCTTATTTCGAGCCTTCACAAACCATTCGTAGCACAATTTATCAATATTAAGGCCTTTGGGCTTCAGCAGACTCATTTTTCTCTCCGGGTTGACGTCAGTGTCCCACAAACTTAAAATTTGATCTTTGTTTTTGATAATGCTAACAGCTTGCGTTTTGCTGATCTTACATTTCTTTGCCAACTCTCGTACACTTAGTTTTTCTTTCTTATGAATTTCAATGACATTAACTTTGTCTTTAATACTCAACACTACTTTAGGCATTGCGATTCACGTACGTACACACACAAGAAGATACTAACTACGTGTATGTAATAGGTACATATGTACATTTTTATGTTTTTTACTGTATTGAACACAGGTTCTTCGTATTTAGGGGATTCCCCTACATCCATGCACGTATTACTGAATAAGCAACAGCTGTATGAATATGGTAAAGAGTAAATGAAAAAGTGTTGTAAGCTGTCCGGTTATGGGAAATTAAAAAGCTTTTTGGGGTAAAAAGCAAGTGTCCGCGTCCTGTTATGGGAGGGTTGTCCGCTCAAAAGGGAAAAACTTAAAAAATGCTTAAGGACTTTTTTGGTACTGAAAAAATTTTCCGTTTATGAGAGGTGTCCGCTTAAGAGAGGTGTCCGTTAAGAGAGAGTATACTGTACTCAGTTGTAGGTTCCTTTTGACAAGGAATTCTTCCTAAAATTATTGAAGACAAGTAAGAAAGTCTAAGTTCGGGTGAAACCGAACATTACATACCCAGCTGTACACTTGAAATGCTGTTGTTGTTTATTTTGTGTGCTTAATAGTGTTACAAGGCTGCGCAAAAATACATATACACATGGTTCTATTCTGAACTAATTCTCGTTTAAAAGAAGCAAAAAGGATACAGAGGCTAACATCAATAACCTTGAGCGGGTAAAAATGCAGTTTTCCTTCAGATATGGGGATTTCCCTACTGTTCATTTTAAAACAAAGATATAACAGAACAATAAACATAAACACACAAGTGCCATTGTACTAAAAAGCGTTATTACAAAAAAAAAGGCAGGGTTATTAACGAAATATTCCAACTTTTAATAGAAATAGCTTATTACCTGCATCTACGCACTTTTACAAACTCTTTGGTATAAAAGAAGGCGATTTAACCGATTTAGTCCATTTTTACTCAAAATATTTCCTGTTAAGTCGAGTTATGGCTCCAGAAAGGTTGGGAAATGCATTGCGAAAAAGGGGCAGTGTCACGCCCATTTTTCAAGATTTGAGTTTTTCCCATTTCTTGTTATAATGGCACAAAATACGATTGGTACAAAACTATTTTTCGCTAAGATTTAACTTATTAGTTTTGCCTACGACGCTTTTAAAAATCTTTAATATAAAAGTGGGCGTGGTCTTTAACCAATCTCGTCCATTTTTTCTAGAAATATTTTCGGCTACAAGGAAAATATGTGTACACAATTTCATTACGATATGTTAATTTTTTTTCAAGTTATGGTTCCCGAAACATAGAAAATTGCTTAGTCATAAAAGGGGCGGTGCCACGCCCATTTTTTAAAATTTAAAGTTTTTCCTATTTATTGTTATAAATCCACTTGGGAAATGAAATACCATTGAAATAAAGCTCTTTTTTGCAAAGATATGGCTTATTTTATTCGTCCACGACCCTTTTAAAAATCTTTTATATAAAAGTGGGCGTGGTCCTCAACCGAATTCGTTAATTTTTCTTCAAAGCATTCCTTATAGTAACATCTCTGCCGAATTTTGTTGCGATAAGTTTTACGGTTTTTGATTAATATTTGTAAAATTGATTTTATCACAAGTGGGCGGTGCCACGCCCATTTAAAAAAAAAAAATTCTAATTTTTATGAAACGTCTCAATATCAGTCTACACGTCAAGTTTCAACATTGTAGGTGTATTATTTACTAAATAATCAGCTAAGCTCGCGTACCAAATTTGGTGAAGATATCTCAATATTTACTCAAGTTATCGTGTTAACGCACGGACGGACAGGCGGACGGACAGACGGACGGACGGACGGACATGGCTCAATCAAATTTTTGTTTGATACTGATGTTGTTGTTGTAGCAGTGCTTCGCCCCACCTAACAGACGCGACCGATCACAAACAGTCATCAATATCCTCTAACGGGAGTCCAAGGAAACTTGCTGTTTCAACAGGGGTGGACCATAGGGAAAGGGGTGTTAGAGGCGTTGGTTCCACATTACAATTAAAGAGATGGTTGGTGTCATGTGGGGACACATTGCAAGCGGGGCATACATTTTGTATGTCGGGGTTGATTCTGGATAGGTAAGAGTTTAACCTGTTACAGTATGCAGAACGAAGTTGAGCCAGAGTGACACGCGTTTCCCTGGGGAGTATGCGTTCCTCTTCCGCAAGTTTTGGATACTTTACTTTGAGTACTGGGTTCACCGGGCAATTCCCGACATAAAGGTCCGACGCCTGTTTGTGGAGTTCACCAAGGACCTGCTTGTGTTTTTTCGCTTCATACGGCTGTGTTCTCAGATGCCGTATTTCCTCAAAATGCTTACGGAGATGACTCCTTAAGCCCCTAGGCGGTGCTGGCTCGTCAATCAGATGTCTGTTTGGATGCCCAGGTTTCTGGGTATTCAACAGGAACTGTTTGGTCAGCATCTCGTTTCTTTCCCTGATGGGGAGTATTCTCGCCTCATTATGTAGATGGTGTTCTGGGGACATAAGAAGACAGCCCGTGGCAATTCTGAGAGCAGTATTTTGGCAGGCCTGTAGCTTCTTCCAGTGGGTAATTTTTAGGCTTGGCGACCATATGGGTGACGCGTAGCACGTAATCGGCTGGCTAATTGCTTTGTATGTAGTCATGAGCGTTTCTTTATCTTTCCCCCAGGTACTGCCAGCAAGGGATTTGAGGATTTTGTTACGGCTCTGAATTCTCGGAACAATTGCGGCTGCGTGCTCACCAAAATGTAGATCCTGATCAAACGTCACACCCAAGATTTTGGGGTGTAGGACAGTCGGTAGCGTAGAGCCATCGACGTGGATGTTCAAAATGGTCGACATTTGGGACGTCCATGTTGTAAATAAGGTCACGGAAGATTTAGTCGGTGATAATGCCAGGTTTCGCGAGGCGAAAAAACTGGAGAGATCAGGGAGATAGCCGTTTATTTTATTGCATAGCTCATCGATCTGTGGGCCTGGGCCTGTGGCCATTACTGTGCAGTCATCGGCGTAGGAAACGATTGTGACTCCTTCCGGTGGTGAAGGTAGCTTAGATATGTAGAAATTAAACAAAAGGGGGGATAGGACACCACCCTGTGGCACCCCTTGTTTAATTCTCCTTGGCTTTGATGTTTCGTTTCTAAATAGCACCGATGCCTGCCGACCACCCAGATAATTTGCGGTCCACCTTTTAAGACATGGGGGAAGGGTAGACCCTTCCAGGTCTTGCAGTAACGAGCCGTGGTTGACCGTATCAAAAGCTTTTGATAGGTCTAGCGCTACGAGTACTGTTCTATGGTGGGGGTTTTGATTTAAACCGCAATTTATCTGGGTGCTAATGGCATTTAGCGCGGAGGTAGTGCTATGGAGTTTTCTGAAGCCATGCTGATGGGAGGCTAGTTGCAAATTTGCTTGGAAATAAGGGAGCAAAATGGCTTCGAGCGTCTTTGCTACTGGCGATAGGAGAGATATCGGACGATACGACTCTCCTATGTTAGCTGGTTTACCAGGCTTTAGTAGCGGGACCACCTTGGCCATTCTCCATTTCTCGGGTATGACAAAGGTGGAAAGAGACAGGTTGAAGACCTGCGCTAAATATTTGAAACCCTCTTTCCCTAGGCTTTTAAGCATCGGCATGGCTATGCCGTCTGGGCCCACTGCTTTGGATGGTTTAGCGCGACCAATGGCGTCCTCAACCTCTTTAGCGGTGATGGTGATTGGTGACGCGCTGAATTTGTGTTTATGTGCGTGTCTGTTGGCCCTCCGTCTAACTTTGTCGACCGTAGAATGCATTATATATTGTCGGCAGAAAGCGCTCGCGCATTTTTTCGCATCCGACAGCACTTTGTCGCCAAAGGCGATGGAAACTTTGTCTTTGTGCTTAGTCGGATTCGATAGGGACTTTACGGTGGACCAAAGTTTACCCACACCGGTAGAGAGGTTACAACCTCTTAGGTGCTCCTCCCATTTCGCCCGCTTGTGTTCATCCACAAGCAATCTGATGCGTTGGTTTATATCCCTTATTTGGGGGTCGCCTGGATCAAGCTGCCTTATAAGGTCACGTTCTCTCGCTAAGTTTGCGGCCTCCGCCGGGAAGTGGGGCCGGATTTCGGGAATTCTCCCGGCGGGAATGAAACGTGCCGAGGCGGATTCAATGACCTTGCGGAAGGCACGTTCCCCTTGGCGGGCATCAGTCGGGATAGGGAGGGCAGCAAAGAGGTTGTCTGTAAAGGATTTATATTCTCCCCACTTTCCTTTTTTAAAGTTTATGAAAGTGCGTTTTTCGGTGACGATGAAGTCGGCGGTACGCTCGAGCGAAACAAGTATAGGCAGGTGGTCGGATGCCAATGATACCATCGGCTGCCAGTTGACGCAGTTTACGAGTTCTGCGCTCACGATTGAGATATCTGGCGAACTGTGACAGCTTCCTACCATACGTGTGGGGGCGTCTCCGTTTATTGTGCAGAACGTCGTTTCTTCTATTTCATCCGCCAACATCTCGCCCCTACTGTCCGCCCGCAAATTTGAATGCCATAGATCATGATGGGCATTGAAGTCGCCTAAAATAATGCGATTGTTTCCAGTGAGTAAGGCTCTGATATTAGGGTGGTATCCACCGGGGCAACAGGTGGCAGGGGGGATGTAGATGTTGATGATTTCTAGGTTTGCATCGCCTGACCGGACAGATAGGCCTTGACGTTCTAAGACGTTGTCCCTGCGGTCGATGTCAGGATCAAATATGTGATATTGCACAGAGTGGTGTATTATAAACGCGAGGCCGCCTCCATTTCCGCTCTCGCGATCTTTTCTGTGGACATTATACCCAGAGCAGGTCTGCAATGCAGATCGTGCTGTGAGTTTAGTCTCTTGAATTGCAGCAATGCGGATGTTGTGCCGCTTCATGAAATTGACTATCTCCGTAATCTTCCCAGTTAGTCCATTACAGTTTAACTGCAGAATTCTGAAGTGCATGAGGGGAGACGTCGCCACTCTGGTGGTAAGTGACGGGTGACTACGCCTGGGTTGAGGAAGGCCAGGACGCAATTGCTGTTGTGGCCCTGGGACTGGGCGTCCGTTGACTACGGGGCGCCCTTGGGCGTGAACAGCAAGGAGCCACAAAAGATTTATAAAAGTTACGTGGACGTCGGGTTTTGGGATCAAGCCCAGAACAACCTGTCCGATGCAACCATCCCTTACACGAGACACACTGAACAGAGTATGACCGTCCTAAAAAGATTCTTTTCCGGCAGATGCAGCAAAACCATTTCTCAGGACCGAGGTCAGGAGACGGACCCGGATTGGATTCGATACCTGCCCGGAGCAAGAGAATATGGAGCAGTCCTGCTGCAAGGAACTGCTGGGAGGATGACAATTTGTGGGAGGGACGAAACAAATTAAATGGGGTTACACTGAAATGACAGTCCTTGGTCGGGAAAAATCCCGAGTCGCTCCGGTACATAGAACCGACTGCCTTGGGAAGCGTTTTGATACTGATGATTTTGATATATGGAAGTCTATATCTATATCGATTCCTTTATACCTGTACAACCAACCGTTATCCAATCAAAGTTAATAAATATACTCTGTGTGCATAGCACGCTGAGTATAAAAATATGTTAAACGATGGCATCATATCATTTAAAGGCTGCTTTCGCCTTCCTGTTTGACATAAAGAAAGAAACGTAAATGCCTAACGAAAATGACAGAGAATACCATTGCTAGAGGAAAACGTTTGGAGGCGAATCGTTCGCGATACAGAATGAAGCTCTGCAAAACTTCATAAAAACAGGAACTGTGAATGTGGTCCAGCTTCAAAGTTTTTTCAACACGAAAAAATCAAATGTGAAATAAAACTACAGTGGAAACAGTGTGGGTTAAATTTTGAGAATTAATAAATAAATAAATAAAAATAAATATAGTTTAAAGCCCTGAAGACGGTTGTCGTGTGTAACCGAAATATATTGGTAAACTAAAAAAAAAAAAAAACAATTTTTGGTGTTTTAATACTAAAAATTGGACCTAAAGCCGGTTAAACAAATAACTTGTTAAATCTTAACAGTAAAAGCTCCAGACGGAGATATAATTAGGTAGAAATTTAAGCCAATTAGCACCCAGCCTTAGTGTTGAAAACTTGACTCTGCGTGAAGTTTATATCATCTGATTTGTTGTTGCCGAAAAAAATTTGTGAGTTTTGTTAATAGCCTTGTAAGTGTATTTTAACTTTTTGGTTAACTATTGAGCTCAAGGCCGCAAAGATAAATAAAACACCATATATTTTGTGGTATTATAATATATATAATTGGTCGATATTTCGGTTTCAATGTGAAACCATCCTCAGGAACAAATGAATGTTCTTGATCGAATTATTTCACGCCTCTATTAGGTGCCGTGTGGACACTATTTAAAGGACCGTTTAAACTTGACGTATCCATATCCATATAAAACAGGTAACCTTATGGAAATCAATGTAATTGGTCAATGGTGCCATACCATAACGCCCTAGCTATAACCATACCATAGCCAAACAATTGGTTTTTGCTTTTTCGCCATACCCATAACTTAAAAATATTTGAGTTGGAGAATTTATTAACTTTATGTAGATTTTATTTATTGTTTTAGATACGTTTTGACTAAGAGACATATTTTTTGTGGTATATGTTTGTAATTTTTTGCACTTTCTTCTTTTTTATGAAAATTTCACGATTTTTAGGTTAAGTCGCCAATAACTGATACCAATTGATATGAATAAGTAAAGATGTGGTTATGCTATGTCAATTTTGCCAGGCTCTTAAGCTAAATTCGTACTTGTGATTTTCGATATCTAAAAAATTACTTCCGGGTAATTAAATTTTTTTTTTTTTATATAATTTTTAATTAGGATATACTGCACACTGGCGGTGCAACATGATTTAACCAGCAACAAAGTACACTAGTAGGTACAGCTGGGTATAAAAATAGTTTAACTGAATTAAGAAATATTCCTTTTTTGCAATCATTTACACATATTCCAGCTAACTTTGTTTTTTCTATGCAGTTCACAGTTACAATTTCACAACTTACTCCTTTTATGTTATGTGCTCCAAAGAAAATCGGTGTCCATGCCCAGTTAAGTGCTAATTGTGTACCATAAGTGATCAGTGGCAATTTGGCATCGTCATTAAAGCCACCTCCATCTCTCCATACCAGATATGAGGCATATCCCATGCCACAGTACAACGACGTCCATACGGGTGCAAACAGCCAATTTGGTGGACGATATGAGGGAAAATTTAACGTTTTATACCAGCCATCTATATTTTTACGAGTTATGATACTATTAACGACACCCCCTACATTTGGCAGAACTACGGCGCCAAGAACTTTTAATGTATCACTCATTTTTGTTGTTGTTTTCTCAAATGGAAATGCCTTTATAGCAAATTATTAATATATTTTTTCTTGTCGCGTGTTACTGCCTTTCACTGTGAATTACAAAACTGAACTAAATTATTAGCTGTCAGTTGATTCATTTGCCCGGAGTTGTTTAGTTACTTTTCCTGGCTATGACTGATACCTCTCTCTGAATTAGTTTCTATCTAATCTACGGTTGCCACTTTAATCAATTTGAACCAAAAATGGTAAGTTTTGTTCTTGTTTCGTTCACTGCTCCCGTTTCTTTGGCCTGCTCAGTTTAACGCTAACTGGAACTTTATCTTACAAATTTGTCTGGTGATTTGTCAAATAAATTTTCAGTTAGCGTTACCTGGAGATGGTTAGAACGGCATTGTGAATTTCAGCAAGTGAATATTCGACTTATCTTGTTTATATTTTTAATATTCTATTCCGCCATTGCCATACCTACCTGTCAAATAAGGCTAACAGGGAGAAGAAATGTCACAAATGTTTGTTTACGGTAAACAAATTAAATCGCCATGGATTGCCCATTTGTCTCAAACCAACTTCTCTTTTGAATTGCCCAAAGAAAATTAGACTAAATATTAGTATTCGCTTATAAAATCTAGTGAATAGATGAACAGTCCAATTCTAAACGAAAATACCGTGCGAGTTTTTTTCCCTTCTGCCATTCCTCGTATTCTAAATAAAAATTCCTTGTGAGTTTTTCACTTCTCCCTTTCCTCCTATTCTGAACAATGTTCGAAAAAGCGGAAACCGGTTATGGGAGAAAAGTAGGTATTATGAATGTGAGGGAGAGGGAGATTTCTCTGCCATTTCATAGGAGTTTTTTCACTAGTTAAATTAAAGGGAATGTATCAAAATAGTTAAAGGAAAATGGTTATTTTAAGACAGAACACTTATCTATTTATACAAATTTGTGCTAAAATATGTAATTACATTCTACCACAATATTCGCACTGTTAATACAAGAACAACAACAACAATATTCTTTATTTTATGTCGAAAAATATATCATAAGCAACGGAAGAGCTCTTCGCATATTTGATGCAGCCATCCAGAAATTGCGCAAGGATTTTTTAAGAAGGCTTAAATAGATTTAGGCATATGGCGAAAGGCGAACTCAACTCGACTTGGCCACCAGAAAATTGCTTTGCAGAATGAATGCAGGCAACTCCGGCGGATTTGTGTTATCCCGCCGGTCTTCTTCTTATGCTCCTCTGTTGATGTTGCTGTGGCACCAATTCATTACTCATTTCAGTGAATACCACATGAAATGCAATAATGTGCATTGTTTATACCTTATTTCTTAATTTCAAACAAATTGGCAACAATAATTAAACTTTACAATTTTTTAAACAAAATAAGAAATGCGCAACGAAATTTCAATTGACAAACCAGCTGACTTCGAAAATTCGAAATTCCTATTCCCCAATTATTCTTCTCCCTAGGAGAAAAGAATTGGAGGATTTTTTCCGCGGGAATAAAAAAATCCGCGAGAACAAAATTCCGCGAGAATATTTAGAATTGGTCTGGAAATGTGAGCAACCAATCAAGCAAACATTTTAAAATGTATGAGTAATGCAATATGCCAACATTTTACAAAAATGATTGAAAAACACTAGATGTGTTTTTTATACTCAGCTGAGCAGAGCACAGGGTATATTAACTTTGTTTGCATAACGGTATCCCGTAACGGCATAAACTAATCGAAATAGATATAGATTTCTATATATCAAAATGATCTGGGCGAAAAAAGAAATTAATTTAGCCATGTCCGTCCGTCCGTCCGTCCGTATGTCCGTAAACACGATAACTTGAGTAAATTTTGAGGTATCTTAATGAAATTTGGTATGTAAGCTCCTGAGCACTCATCTCAGATCGCTATTTAAAATGAAAGATAGTAAAATTTTTGACAATGGGCGTGGCACCACCCACTTTTAAAAGAAGGTAATTTAAAACTTTTGCAAGCTGTAATTTGGCAGTCGTTGAGGATATCATGATGAAATTTGGCAGAAACGTTACTCCTATTACTATATGTGTGCTATATAAAAATTTGCAAAATCGGATGACGAACACGCCCACTTAAAAAAAAAATTTTAAAGTCAAATTTTAAGAAAAAATTTAATATCTTTACAGGATATAAGTAAATTATGTCAACATTCATTTCCAGTAATGCCATGGTGAAACAAAATACAAAAATAAAAGAAAATTTCAAAATGGGCGTGACTCCGCCCTTTTTCATTTAACTTGTCTATAATACTTTTAATGCCATAAGTCGAACAAAAATTTACAAATCCTTGTGAAATTTGGTAAAGGCATAGCTTCTATGACGATAACTGTTTTCTGTGAAAATTGGCGAATTCGGTTGAAGCCACGCCCAGTTTTTATACGCAGTCGACCGTCTGTCCTTCCGCTCGGCCGTTAACACGATAACTGAACTCACTTTATCTTGGTAATAAAAATGGGCGAAATTCGACTATGACCACGCCCACTATTTCGATATCGAAAATTTCGAAAAATGATAAAAAAGCTCAAATTTCTATACCAAATACGAAAAAAGGGATGAAAAATGGCGATTGGATTGGTTTTTTGACGCAAAATATAACTTTAGAAAAAACCTTGTAAAATGGGTGTGACACCTACCATATTAAGTAGAAGAAAATGAAAAAGTTCTGCAGGGCGAAATCAAAAGCCCTTGGAGTCATGGCAGGAATACTGTTCGTGGTATTACATATATAAATAAATTAGCGGTACGCGACAGATGATGTTCTGAGTCACCCTGGTCAACATTTTGGTCGATATCTCGAAAACGCCTTCAAATATACAACTTAGGGCTACTCCCTCTTAAAGTACTCATTAACACCTTTCATTTGATACCCATATCGTACAAACACATTCTAGAGTCACCCCTGGTCCACCTTTATGGCGATATCTCGAAAAGGCGTTCACCTATAGAACCAAGGTCCACTCCCTTTTAAAACACTCATTAACACCTTTCATTTGATACCCATATCGTACAAACACATTCTAGAGTTACCCCTGGTCCACCTTTATGGCGATTTCCCGAAAAAGCGTCCACCTATAGAACTATGGCCCACTCCCTTTTAAAGTTCTCTTTAATACTTTCCATTTGATACCCATGTCATACAAACACATTTCAGGGTTACCCTAGGTTCATTTTCCTACATGGTTATTTTCCCTTATTTTGTCTACAAAGCTCTCAGCTTATCATCACCTAGATAATGTTTAGGAGTGGTTAAACAACTAGCTACAGCACAGGGTGTACCGAAAAGCGGAGACACAACTGTGTATAACATATAGCTGTATCAGTTGCGATGAATTGTGGACACGCACCATTTTAAGAGGTGATACATAGAATTAGTGTAGAGGTGAAACATAGACACATATGTATTTCAGTTACATCTGAGTATAATGCGTATTGAAATTTAAGAGTACTAATTTTCTGCGCAGCAATTCCAGAAGTGTAGATAAAGTTATGCACTTGGCAGTCCATATAAAGTTTAAGTGCATATGTATAAAGTTTGTAGAAATTTTCAGCTCACCGGAAACAGCTAGATAGGTAGGTTGACTCGGCGAGTCCGTGAGGACCTCACATATACTGAATGAGCTCAAAGTGTTACCAGAAGTTCACTCAACGATCAAACTGTAAAACCCTATCAGAAACCAGGATCTATGTTATAAAGTAACCCCGTCCGCTTTGCAAATACTAGAAGCTTTTATGGACCTATGCCGCTTCCTGCTTCTAGATATGATAGCTATAACACTCCTAGTAGCTGGAGTCTTAGCCTGGCGAGTACAAAACGTGCTCGTCATTTCCTCCTCCTAACAGCACGATCTACATCTGTTATGCCTAGCTAGGCCTAATTTGAAAGCATGTGACGTCAGACGACAGTGCCAAGTCAAAATAACCGTAATGAGCATACAGTCTTCTCTTTTTAATGGTAAGAGTAGCTTTGTGAGTTTCCGGTTGTAAGACGTGCACCTGATCTTCGACACTTTGCAGCCACGCGCTTAGGTCCACGCTTTTTCTGCTTACTCGATCAGGTGCAACTCTCGCCTTCTAATTAATCTCGCCCACACTCATTGGGACGTCCACGGTGCAAGCTTAGTCTTTATATTATGCTATGAAGTTGGAGTATCTACGAGATACCAAACAGTTTCGAGCGATAGTCCAATATACAATTTACTGCCTAACTTGGTTGCGCAGGCGGTGATGAGGGTAGGTGAAAGGATCCAAGCCAGCAGCTGGTTGCTAATCGACGCCATTCATACCATCGTGCTGCCACCGAATCATCATGTTACTTATGGTATACTAGCAGACCCGTCAGACGTTGTTCTACCCTAAATTTGGTCTACCTGCATACATTTTAATAAGCTTTTTCACTCTAACTCTGCCCTCCCCTCTTCACTTCTTCTTAATCATTTTATTCACTCCTCCCTCCGTCCTTTTTGCTTCATCTATCTCTATTTTCATCTCACTATATCTCTTTCTCAGTCTCCTTATCCTTCCCTCTTTTCTCTTCTCTCAAGTTTTTCCCATTCTTCCTCATCCCTTATTGCCAGTCCCAGAGGTTGGTATGTATTTTGTTCCAGTCCCATTCCGAGTTCCAGTCCCACTCCGAGTCTCAGTCCCAATCCTAGTCCTAATCGTATTCCCAGCCCGTCTCTGGTCTACTTCCACGAAAAAAGGATCGTAAATACTAATATAGGCAAATTTATATACCGAATTTCAGACAAATCGAATAGGACGTATGTAAATAGGTATGTGCGTATTATCAATTCATGCTTTTTTTCGGCTGCGCATGCATATTTATCAGTTTTGCCAGGTTGATGCGACTAAATCGAATATCACAATGAAAATTACTTTAAAGCTCTGAGCAACAGCTTTCATTTGATGTCCATATTACACACACATTCTAGGGGTATCCGGGTCCACGTTTTGGCCTATATCTCGAGACCCTAGTCACCCAGCGGTATAAATTACTCTGTACTAAACCACACATCAACAGCTTCAATTTGATACCCATAATGTAAAAACACATCCTAGTGTTACCCTGGTCCACGTTTTGGCCTATATCTCGAGACCCTAGTCACCTATATGTATGAAAACTACCCTGCACTAAAGCACTCATCAACAGCTTCAATTTGATACCCATAATGTAAAAACACATCCCAGTGTTACCCTGGTCCACGTTTTGGCCTATATCTCAAGACCCTAGTCGCAAACAGATATGAAAATTACCCTGTACTAAAGCACTCATCAACAGCTTTTATTTGTTATCCTTCTTGTATAAACACTTTCTAGGGGTATCAGGGTCCACGTTTTGGCCTATATCTCGAGACCCTAGTCACCAATAGGTATGAATACTACCCTGTACTAAAGCACTCATCAACAGCTTTCATTTGTTATCAATATTCTATAAACATATTCTAGGGGTACCCGGGTCCACATTTTGGCCTATATCTCGATACCCTAGTCACCCACGGGTACGAAAAATACCCCGTATCAAAATACCCATACGCAGCTTCCATTTGATGCCCACATTTTACAAACATATCCCAGGATTACCCAGGTCCACGTTGTGATCTCAAGACCATATCCAGAACGGCATAAAAAGTATCCTATGTCCGTCTCCTGGTTCTAAGCTACCCCTCCACCTATTTTCAGCCAAATCTGTTCATCCGTTTTTGAGTTATAAATAGTGTAACTAACACCGCCTCTTATATATGTACATATATACATCGCATTAGAAACTTCAAAAATAACAGTATTTCTCCACTATTTAATGGATGTTATTATACAATCTACAAACTTCAATCTATCTATTAAAAAAAAGCGCATGAAAATCCGTTGCGTAGTTTTAAAGGTTTAAGCATTCAAAGGGACATGGGACAGAAAAAGCGACTTTGTTTTATAATATGTAGTTGATACTGATACATGCAAAAATACCAAAAAATAAAACTTTTTTGAAGAAGTTTAAGGAAATATTTAATATTTTTAACGAAAGATTATTTTTCAATAGATGTATGCATTCTTAACCATTTATGTTGCATTAACAATTAACCATTTATGTTACATAAATATATATGTACATACCTATGTCAAACTGATATGATATGAAAATACATACATATGTACATTCATACATGCCTATAAACGCCCGAATTTAAATAACGCAGCGAATGCTATGTACATATGTACGTATGTGTCGCATCATACCTAACTCAAAAGCAATTAGCGCGAACAGTTGACACCGAACAATCACACACACGAATTTTTTGGTAAAAATGTTACTTTTGTTTAAACAATTTGGTTGATATAAGAAAGGAATCAAGTATTTTTTTTTTTGACGCAGATCGAAGGTAAATATAGTAAGTAGAATTTTTTAAATCCATCCATCCGTTTATGAGTTATAGCTGTGTATACAAAAATTTTATAATTTTTTACTACATTTTGGCAATTTGCCACGCCCCTATAATATATATCTTCAAATTATATTAACTGTACCATCTCACGTAGCTAAGCTTTCAAATGCAAAAACCCGTTTTAAAATCGGAGCATTCTGTGTGAAGTTATGTGCATACATGGCATTTAGCGACTTTATTTTATAAGATTTATAGATAGATAGATTACTATCATTATAAAACAAAATATCCGAACGTAGAATAGACAATTGGCCATAATGCCAAATGAAGTAGTGTCGTGAATAAACAGGAAGAAGGGCGCAAAACTGTTGGTGTCCAGTTACGATACTCTGTAAAAATTACAGGTTTTCAATCAGTCTAACTGATTTTTCTGTTGAAAGAACTGATTTCATTTGTCATTTCAATTGGGAACCACCACAAATGCATCAGCTAATTTTAAAGAGGTAGGTACTTACGCTCACGGCGCTCACTACTTTGTTCTTAGTGCCCCCGAAATCTCTGTCATGTCAAGCGCCATCGTCGTTCTAATGTCGACGGAAATCCGTTATTTTAACCTTTTTCATTGGTATTCTTAGGGTGATATTAATCATTTTTAGGCGGCCACCATGGTGTGATGGTAGTGTGCTACGCGTACTACGCCAAAAATCAAAATTATTTTAAAACAAGTAAGGAAGGCTAAGTTCGGGTGTAACCGAACATTACATACTCAGCTGAGAGCTTTGGAGACAAAATAAGGGAAAATCACCATGTAGGAAAATGAACCCAGGGTAACCCTGGAATTTGTTTGTACGATATGGGTATCAAAAGAAAGGTGTTAATGAGGGTTTAAAAAGGGAGTGGCTCTTAGTTGTTTATGTGAAGGTGTTTTTGAGATATCGACCAAAATGTGGGCCAGGTTGACCCAGAACATCATCTGTCAGGTACCGCTAATTTATTTATATATGTAATACCACGAACAGCATTCCTGCCATAATTCCAAAGGCTTTTGATTTCGCCCTGCAGAACTTTTTCATTTTCTTCTACTTAATCTGGTAGGTGTCACACCCATTTTACAAAGTTTTTTCTAAAGTTATATTTTGCGTCAAAAAACCAATCCAATTACCATGTTTCATCCCTTTTTTCGTATTTGGTATAGAATTATGGTATTTTTTTCATTTTTCGAAATTTTCGATATCGAAAAAGTGGGCGTGGTCGCCGCCGGATTTCGCCCATTTTTAATACCAAGATAAAGTGAGGTCAGATAAGTACGCGAACTAAGTTTAGTAAAGATATATCGATTTTTGCTCAAATTATCGTGTCAAAGGCCGAGCAGAAGGACAGACGGTCGACTGTGTATAAAAAATGGGCGTGGCTTCAACCGATTTCGCGAAAACAGTAATCGTCATAGAAGTTATCCTCTTACCAAATTTCACAAGGATTGATAAATTTTTGTTCGACTTATGGCATTAAAAGTATTCTAGACAAATTAAATGAAAAAGGGCGGAGCCACGCCCATTTTGAAATTTTCTTTTATTTTTGTATTTTGTTGCACCATATCATTACTGGAGTTGAATGTTGACATAATTTACTTATATACTGTAAAGATATTAAAGTTTTTATTACAATTTGACTTTTAAAATTATTATTATTTTTTTAAGTGGGCGTGTTCGTCATCCGATTTTGCTAATTTTTATTGAGCACACATATAGTAATAGGAGTAACGTCCAGCCAAATTCCATCATGATATCCTCAACGACTGCCAAATTACAGCTTGCAAAACTTTTGAATTACCTTTTTTTAAAAGTGGGCGGTGCCACGCCCATTGTCCAAAATTTAACTAATTTTCTATTCTGCGTCATAAGGTCAAACCACCTACCAAGCTTCGTCGCTTTATCCGTCTTTGGTAATGAATTATCGCACTTTTTCGGTTTTTCGAAATTTTCGATATCGAAAGTGGACGTGGTTATAGTCCGATTTCGTTCATTTTAAATAGCGATATGATTGAGTGCCCAGGAAATTTCATTAAGATATCTCACAATTTACTCAAGTTATCGTGTTCACGGACAGGCGGACGGACGGACATGGCTAAATGAATTTCTTTTTTCGCCCAGATCATTTTGATATATAGAAGTCTATATCTATCTCGATTAGTTTACGTGTTACCGTTATGCGAACAAAATTAATATACTCTGTGATCTCTGCTCAGCTGAGTATAAAAAGTTTTTTCATTTTTGTTTTTTAACGCAACTGTGTACGAAGTTAATTAAACGACTATTTGCGATGAATAAAATTTGTTGATTGACCCGTAATTCGGTTAATTTTGTCAGCTCTTTTTTTTTTTGTCAGTGTAGAGAGGCTGTTAATTAGTATTTGCCTGGAGGATAGAACTGTTTTATAAAAAAAATAGCTGGTATTTATTTAGGGTTTTCTGTTTGGTCGTTAAGAAAATTCTCGTACAATATGGGCAAATTCAATGTATGTTATATCGTTATTGACGGGGCAGTTCTAAAATAGCCTAAGTTTAAAAGTAAATTTAACTAGTTAATTTCAAGACCACCCTCATTTTATAGCTTAGGTGCGAATACGTATGAATATATACCTAGATGTGTTCAGTATGAGGCGCGCCCATGAACCAATAAACAGATCCCGCATTAAAAAATGAGAGAAAAAAATCATAGCTGTGAAATAAATTTTCTCGACGTGACGTCACGCTTTCGACAACATGTTTCATTGCCGACGCAGTGTTAAGACTTTATTCCAATCGTATTTACTCCTACTACATTTTTTTCTCAAGGTTTGTTTGGGTCGAGTCGAAAACTAAATAGTATTACTACCTAATATCTTTTTTTTTATTGTATACGTATGAAAAGCTGATTGTTTACAAGTGCCGATTGGATGAAATGACGTAAATTCATTGTTCGTGTCTTAAGATATGTTTGTTCACATTTTACTCACAGTCTTTGTACTTTTTTCGTACGGAATGAGAATAGAAGGAGTAAAGTTAGGTTAGGTTAGGTGGTAGCTGCCCTGATAAGGATAGCTCACTTGGATAACACGAAGGTCCGTTGTGATACCACATACACCAAAAATAACGGCGACTTAGATCTTTGAGAATCGTTGGGTAGCAAGGATAAAGCTCCGAATGATACCGATCTCAACTTTGGATAAATCATCGGGAGATCCAAGTGAGTCGCGACCGAAGTACTTTCGCCTGGTTCTGGCAAAAGCTGGGCAATCAAGCATAAAGTGATTTGGTGATTCCACCTCATCATCCTCCATACAGCTGCAGCAGGATGGAGTTTCCAGTATATTGAGACGTACCGCATGGATACCCATGGGACAGTGCCCTGTCAAAACCCCAATGGCCATTGATAGGTGAGCCTTAGTGAACCCAATTATTTCAGCAGACCTCCTGCCATCCACTTTCGGCCAGTAAGATATTGCTACCCTGCAAGACGTGCTGTCCGCCCAACGTTTACTGAGCTGACTCGAGGCCCAGCTATGGAGGAGCAATCCACAGGTGGCCAGCGGGATCCCGAAATCCCTACAGCCATCTTCATCCGGTTCAGTTGTACCTATGCGGGCTAAGAGATCCGCTTGATAGTTACCCGGGATATCACTATGGCCCGGGACCCAGATAATCGTAATTGTAAAATAATTCGATGCAATCGCAAGCGAGGTCAGGCACTCCCAGACCACCCTCGATCGCACTGTAGTTGAGCTCAAGGCCTTGATAGCCGCTTGGCTATCAGAGTAGATGTTAAATTCCCTACCCGTAACTGGATAGCATTCCATCCACCGCATCCTTAATCGCAGCAACTTCCGCTTGGAATATACTGCAGTGATCAGCCAACTTAAACTTGCGCCTAAAATTTAGCTCTTGACAAAACACCCCCCCCCCCCCTAACCAACCTTTCCATCCAGCTTCGACCCATACGTGAACAAGTTAACCGGTCCCATGCCCCAGATAATTCCTCTTCCCCACTCCTCTCTCGGTGGAATGACTGGGGTGAAGGTTGTATAGGGAGCAGTTATCGGCATACAATAATCCGTTCTGTCCGGGATAAAGTCGAAACTGGTTAGAAGGCTAGAGTGTCCGCGGCCGAAAGTCCATATCCCATATCACGAAGCCTGACCAACGACCTTGCCGCGGCCGCCTTTCCCGCAATATCTACTGGGTATATGTTCAGCATGACGTTCAGTGCCAAGGTAGATGTTGTTCTGAGAGCGCCAGTTTTCAATGGGCAGGACAGCTGAAAGGCGCTATTGCTTGCCGAGGTGAAGTTTTCCACCAGAACGTCTATCTCAGATTCGGACAGGTCCGAACTAACGGTAGGCGCCGCAGGCAATAGCTCTCCCAGCTTCCTACAATACAAGTCCAAGTTAGTACTTTTAGGGTTCCTAAAAGATATTTTACTGGGACGTCTTCGTTCACCGAGAACTGAATATATCGGTGATCAGAAGAGTGCTCGTTGAGAACCCTCCAGCCAGATATCCGACCTTCCAGTTCTCTACTAACCAGGGTGAGATCCAGGACCTCCTCTCTTACCGCAGTAATAAAAGTCGGGTCATTCCCCCTATTACATATACAAAGACTCACCTTTAGTGTTGGTATCCGAGCTTCCCCAGATGCTATGATGGGCATTGGCATCAGCACCGATGACCACGCCAACACATCGCCGCCTTGCTTCAGCGGTGATTTCGCCCAGTATCGCAGGTGGTGGTCCCGCTACGTCCCCGTGGGGCATGTACGCTGAGACGACCCACATATCATTACTTCCTCGCTCGAGGCAGACCGTGGTTACGTCAGCATTGCCGAAATTAGAGAATAAAAGCCTTAATCTCTTTTTTAACAAGAACACAGGATCTAGGCCTACTTGCCTCCCCATGCACCAAGGTGTTGAATTTTCCAGTCCTTAATCCAGAAATCTTACTGCCGTTACTACTCAGCCACGGCTCCTGGACAAGGACTATATCCACTCCGCCTTTTTCAAGGCAGAGCAACAAATTTGCGGAAGCCGCCTTAGAGTGCTGAAGATTGATTTGACGGATTTCCATCAAAACCGCTCTTCTTCCGCACCCCATCCTTGGCGGATTCGTGTTAGTCGTGCCCGGAACCGATTATGTAGTCGCCCTTCAACGGTCTCGTGGTTATCTATGCTACGCAGGGAGCCCACGCGAGGGTTGACGCATTACCTTATGAGTAATGCATTCAGAGCCAGACCGGACGCAAAGCGGGAAAATTTTCAACCGCACCTACCCCACCAACTTAACGGCGACGGAGCCGGAACGTACCTTGAGGACCGCCACGGTTTTAACGGGACGTGGGCAGGTGCAGGGCTCAGGAGTGCGGGTTTTATCGAGTTGTCCTCTCTAGATCCGCCATTATCAGTAGAAGCAGGGGCACCTCGTGCAGGACGTGATAACTAATCACGCGTAACATTCGTCACTATGGCCGGTCTAAGACTGATAACGGTCCCTGATCCAGAGCCTGGAACCACTTATGATATCCAAGCCAAGTATCTTAGCCCCCGAATAGAAGGAGTAAAATGTAAACAAAAAATGTGTCCTGGCACGGTTTGTAAATCCTGCCAAAATTTAACAGACGACACTTCGTGAAGTTTTATATAAAAACGAAGTACGGTGAGTCAGTGAGGTCATGTAACACAGTCGCCAATTGGGGGCACCAAGCGAGGTCAAACCCTCCACCAACTGCCTTTCCCAACTCAGTGAAGGTCTTCTCTTTCCTCTGTTTACAAACTGCCGGAGCGTATTCGTTCATCCGCATAACAAGCCCTACATAGCTAGCGAAGCCTTTGGATTTTAAATCGCTGCACTATCGTCATGTCTGCGTAAAGCTCATATAGTTCGTCATTATATCTCCTTCGATACTCGCCGTAGATATCACGGATAGGACTATAATATCTTCCGGAGAACTTTTCTCTTTAATACTCCAAGAGCCATCTCATCTTCTCTCGACACCTTCCATGATTCCGAGCCATACCTCAGGACAGGTATGATGAGTGACTTGTAGACTTTTGTTCGTGGAGAGAGGACTTTACTTTTCAATTGCCTAAAGAAGCACTTGCTGGCAAGAGTTATTCTCCGTTTGACTTCTAGGCCGACATTGTTTATGCTTTAAATGCTGCTTCCCAAATGAACGAAATCCCTCACAGTCTCGAATTTATATTCGTCAACAGTGACGTGGCTACAAAAGCCACGATGACAGCAAGTACTTCGTCTTGTCCAATTTTACTGCAAGACCCACTTTTTTTGCTTCATTATCTTATACCAACACTTCGCCTCCATCTTTGATCAGCCCGGACCCACTTTTTTTACTTCCTTATTTTATACCAACACTTTGAACAGCCCGTCATCTTTGAACAGCCCGGAGTATCCCGTCATTACTTGGCACCTTGTGATTTTTTAGCCGTGGTATTGGATGCCGGGGAATGTTTTTCATTATCGGAGATCGGGGTATCGGGTTCGTCTTCCCCACACTCTGTACGCCAGTTACTAGGTCGCTATTAGTGTTCCAACAGAAATCTGCCCCGTTCTTGAAACTTTCTGCCATTAAAAGAGCATGAAATATGTATGGTAAACCGATAATAATAATAATAATATTTTTCGCTATAAATATCCGGGGAGATAGAATGCGGTGTGTTACTGGGAGCATTAATTGCTCATCCTACACGTTTTAGGCCGACTTCATGTGCATCTGCTAAAGGAGATAACTTTTTTGCTGAGACATATTTCATAGCAAAAACACAATCGAAAGGTTTGCCAAGTCACGAAATCAATTTGATGTTAGTTCAAATAGGAAGAAAAAATATACTCCGAAAATTTAATTTTTACTCCGGCGTAGTCGTTTACTCAGGTAACAGTTTTAAATAATCCGAACACTGGTAGCGAAATATAAGAGAAATGTAAGAAATCGAAAAATTTCAAAAGCGCTACGTCATCAAACTTTTTCGATTACAAATACAATTCCGGAATGAGGGATCTTGGCTCATTCGATTATGATTATGAGCACGGTTGCCACTTTTGGTCCATTTGTGTGTGTGACTTTGTACTTTACCACAACCTGAAATCGAAGATTTTACAAAGAATTCGACACATTCGTGAATTGCCGAATTGTTTGTAAGCCAATTAAAACTACAAAAATTTGGTAAAAAAGAAAAAATTCAAAAATTTGGTCCATTTCTTTGGGATTTGGTCCTTTTTTCGATGAATTTTGGTCCCAAATGAAAACATGGTGTGGCAACCGTGATTATGAGGCGCGCCTTTACTTGCTTTTACTGTAATATATGAAGTAGTATTAGTAATGAAGAGACTACCTCTCAGCTATTATATTTTCTCATTTCATCATTAGCGCATTGGATGACATTAGCACTTGTCGGCTATTTTGCCATTTGTACGGCAAAAGCAAAAAATGTTTGTTTATTTGTTTTCTTTACTTAAACATTTTTGTTGCTTTTAGGCATGTGTTTTATTTTTACATTTCTTTTCATCAGGTTCTATTCATTATTATTTTATTTTATTGCACACATGTCGACATCGCAGATTTCTATATTGATAGTACAATTAATATACGAAACGGACTTCACCCGGCCCCAAAAGCCCTTCTATTTTTTATGCGAGCTCATTGTTTACAGTGGTGGTACTAACACTGTGTAGTACTAGCCCAACTGCTTCAGTGTCCTATTCCCGCAATCATCGTAAAGTAAGGCAGATGCTCGATAATATATAATGCCGGTCGATCTTACTTTAACCTAATATTTAGTTCTTAAGTGGATTTCCATCTTCATTCTCAAGTTTCTAACCTAACAGTAATTTGAAATTCTCAAATCTATAGTCGGAATATTTCTCCAGTTTATATCCCACATTGGATATCGATCCGACATGGAGTCGAAATTAAAAATGTTCGCCAAGGTGGGACCACCAAAGCCAACAGATGTTTACTGTGCAGATATAAAAGCAGTTGGTATCATTAATGAAGCTTTATAAACTAGAAATTATTTATACATACTTCATTTTATTTTCATGAAAATACTGCAGTATTGTACTTGGGTACAACTTGAGAAACAAAATGTTTCGCAAAATAAATAAAAAATTATGCCTTTTTTGTTGAGAACACTACGATTCCCAAGTAGAGCCACTGTTTAAGATATTAATGTGACTTTAGGCCAATTTTTTTTGTTAGAAGCCCAATATGCCAAGAAGAAAACCAAAATCATTTTAGGCAGACTTGCGTCTCTCTGGCATAACTACGATCGGTTTTCGAACACATTCGAAAATTCGAGAAAAACTTACGAAAATTTCGAACGTTTTATACTCAGCTGAACAGAGCTCACAGAGTATATCAATTTTGTTCGCATAATGATACCCCGCAACGGCATAAACTAATCGAGATAGATATAGACTTCTATATATCAAAATGATCTAGACGAAACAGAAACTCATTTAGCCATGTTCGTCCTTCCGTCGTCTGTCCGTGAGCACGATAACTTGTGTAAATTTGGATATATCTTAATGAAATTTGGTATGTAAGTTCCTGGGCACTCATCTCAGATCGCTATTTAAAATGAACGAAACCGTAACTGGATAGCATTCCATCCACCGCATCCTTAATCGCAGCAACTTCCGCTTGGAATATACTGCAGTGATCAGCCAACTTAAACTTGCGCCTAAAATTTAGTCGGGTCATTCCCCCTATTACATATACAAAGACTCACCTTTAGTGTTGGTATCCGAGCTTCCCCAGATGCTATGATGGGCATTGGCATCAGCACCGATGACCACGCCAACACATCGCCGCCTTGCTTCAGCGGTGATTTCGCCCAGTATCGCAGGTGGTGGTCCCGCTACGTCCCCGTGGGGCATGTACGCTGAGACGACCCACATATCATTACTTCCTCGCTCGAGGCAGACCGTGGTTACGTCAGCATTGCCGAAATTAGAGAATAAAAGCCTTAATCTCTTTTTTAACAAGAACACAGGATCTAGGCCTACTTGCCTCCCCATGCACCAAGGTGTTGAATTTTCCAGTCCTTAATCCAGAAATCTTACTGCCGTTACTACTCAGCCACGGCTCCTGGACAAGGACTATATCCACTCCGCCTTTTTCAAGGCAGAGCAACAAATTTGCGGAAGCCGCCTTAGAGTGCTGAAGATTGATTTGACGGATTTCCATCAAAACCGCTCTTCTTCCGCACCACATCCTTGGCGGATTCGTGTTAGTCGTGCCCGGAACCGATTATGTAGTCGCCCTTCAACGGTCTCGTGGTTATCTATGCTACGCAGGGAGCCCACGCGAGGGTTGACGCATTACCTTATGAGTAATGCATTCAGAGCCAGACCGGACGCAAAGCGGGAAAATTTTCAACCGCACCTACACCACCAACTTAACGGCGACGGAGCCGGAACGTACCTTGAGGACCGCCACGGTTTTAACGGGACGTGGGCAGGTGCAGGGCTCAGGAGTGCGGGTTTTATCGAGTTGTCCTCTCTAGATCCGCCATTATCAGTAGAAGCAGGGGCACCTCGTGCAGGACGTGATAACTAATCACGCGTAACATTCGTCACTATGGCCGGTCTAAGACTGATAACGGTCCCTGATCCAGAGCCTGGAACCACTTATGATATCCAAGCCAAGTATCTTAGCCCCCGAATAGAAGGAGTAAAATGTAAACAAAAAATGTGTCCTGGCGCGGTTTGTAAATCCTGCCAAAATTCAACAGACGACACTTCGTGAAGTTTTATATAAAAACGAAGTACGGTGAGTCAGTGAGGTCATGTAACACAGTCGCCAATTGGGGGCACCAAGCGAGGTCAAACCCTCCACCAACTGCCTTTCCCAACTCAGTGAAGGTTTTCTCTTTCCTCTGTTTACAAACTGCCGGAGCGTATTCGTTCATCCGCATAACATGCCCTACATAGCTAGCGAAGCCTTTGGATTTTAAATCGCTGCACTATCGTCATGTCTGCGTAAAGCTCATATAGTTCGTCATTATATCTCCTTCGATACTCGCCGTAGATATCACGGATAGGACTATAATATCTTCCGGAGAACTTTTCTCTTTAATACTCCAAGAGCCATCTCATCTTCTCTCGACACCTTCCATGATTCCGAGCCATACCTCAGGACAGGTATGATGAGTGACTTGTAGACTTTTGTTCGTCGAGAGAGGACTTTACTTTTCAATTGCCTAAAGAAGCACTTGTTGGCAAGAGTTATTCTCCGTTTGACTTCTAGGCCATCATTGTTTATGCTTTAAATGCTGCTTCCCAAATGAACGAAATCCCTCACAGTCTCGAATTTATATTCGTCAACAGTGACGTGGCTACAAAAGCCACGATGACAGCAAGTACTTCGTCTTGTCCAATTTTACTGCAAGACCCACTTTTTTTGCTTCCTTATCTTATACCAACACTTCGCCTCCATCTTTGATCAGCCCGGACCCACTTTTTTTACTTCCTTATCTTATACCAACACTTTGAACAGCCCGTCATCTTTGAACAGCCCGGGGTATCCCGTCATTACTTGGCACCTTGTGATTTTTTAGCCGTGGTATTGGATGCCGGGGAATGTTTTTCATTATCGGAGATCGGGGTATCGGGTTCGTCTTCCCCACACTCTGTACGCCAGTTACTAGGTCGCTATTAGTGTTCCAACAGAAATCTGCCCCGTTCTTGAAACTTTCTGCCATTAAAAGAGCATGAAATATGTATGGTAAACCGATAATAATAATAATAATATTTTTCGCTATAAATATCCGGGGAGATAGAATGCGGTGTGTTACTGGGAGCATTAATTGCTCATCCTACACGTTTTAGGCCGACTTCATGTGCATCTGCTAAAGGAGATAACTTTTTTGCTGAGACATATTTCATAGCAAAAACACAATCGAAAGGTTTGCCAAGTCACGAAATCAATTTGATGTTAGTTCAAATAGGAAGAAAAAATATACTCTGAAAATTTAATTTTTACTCCGGCGTAGTCGTTTACTCAGGTAACAGTTTTAAATAATTCGAACACTGGTAGCGAAATATAAGAGAAATGTAAGAAATCGAAAAATTTCAAAAGCGCTACGTCATCAAACTTTTTCGATTACAAATACAATTCCGGAATGAGGGATCTTGGCTCATTCGATTATGATTATGAGCACGGTTGCCACTTTTGGTCCATTTGTGTGTGTGACTTTGTACTTTACCACAACCTGAAATCGAAGATTTTACAAAGAATTCGACACATTCGTGAATTGCCGAATTGTTTGTAAGCCAATTAAAACTACAAAAATTTGGTAAAAAAGAAAAAATTCAAAAATTTGGTCCATTTTTTTGGGATTTGGTCCTTTTTTCGATGAATTTTGGTCCCAAATGAAAACATGGTGTGGCAACCGTGATTATGAGGCGCGCCTTTACTTGCTTTTACTGTAATATATGAAGTAGTATTAGTAATGAAGAGACTACCTCTCAGCTATTATATTTTCTCATTTCATCATTAGCGCATTGGATGACATTAGCACTTGTCGGCTATTTTGCCATTTGTACGGCAAAAGCAAAAAATGTTTGTTTATCTGTTTTCTTTACTTAAACATTTTTATTGCTTTTAGGCATGTGTTTTATTTTTACCTTTCTTTTCATCAGGTTCTATTCATTATTATTTTATTTTATTGCACACATGTCGACATCGCAGATTTCTATATTGATAGTACAATTAATATACGAAACGGACTTCACCCGGCCCCAAAAGCCCTTCTATTTTTTATGCGAGCTCATTGTTTACAGTGGTGGTACTAACACTGTGTAGTACTAGCCCAACTGCTTCAGGAATGGTTTTTTTTTAACCCTAGAACCTTTGGGTCCTTGCATATTTGTCACCTCTTACGACAGACATGCGTTTCCGCCGAATATTCTAAGCCCCTTAACCCACTGATGGCCTATAAGTGCTTTGCCCAACAATAGTCCTAGCTCAGAGACTGAAAATACAGCGGCAGCTCTGGCTATGCCATGATATGCGAACGAATGAATAAAAATGCACCAGTCCAGAAAGTGTATTCTCTCGAATACGCAGCGCGGACAATCATCACCCGCCATCCAGCCATGTATGTATGTTCATTCACCTAGAATATGCGTCAGTCCCTGACGTCGTAAAGGGCGATAACTCATCCGAAGTAGCTTAAAATTTTGCGTCTCAATTTCGACTGCTATCTCGGCATATGATCAGCGACCACACAAGTCGAGTATCTCTACTGGCATGGGAAGTTATGGAAGAAGGCTCTGTTCAATCCACCGAAAGGTCACGGCGAAACTTCTAACGCCTTAATTTAGATACGAACCAGTGTCTCGGTGTGATGTCCTATTCCCGCAATCATCGTAAAGTAAGGCAGATGCTCGATAATATATAATGCCGGTCGATCTTACTTTAACCTAATATTTAGTTCTTAAGTGGATTTCCATCTTCATTCTCAAGTTTCTAACCTAACAGTAATTTGAAATTCTCAAATCTATAGTCGGAATATTTCTCCAGTTTATATCCCACATTGGATATCGATCCGACATGGAGTCGAAATTAAAAATGTTCTCCAAGGTGGGACCACCAAAGCCAACAGATGTTTACTGTGCAGATATAAAAGCAGTTGGTATCATTAATGAAGCTTTATAAACTAGAAATTATTTATACATACTTCATTTTATTTTCATGAAAATACTGCAGTATTGTACTTGGGTACAACTTGAGAAACAAAATGTTTCGCAAAATAAATAAAAAATTATGCCTTTTTTGTTGAGAACACTACGATTCCCAAGTAGAGCCACTGTTTAAGATATTAATGTCACTTTAGGCCAATTTTTTTTGTTAGAAGCCCAATATGCCAAGAAGAAAACCAAAATCATTTTAGGCAGACTTGCGTCTCTCTGGCATAACTACGATCGGTTTTCGAACACATTCGAAAATTCGAGAAAAACTTACGAAAATTTCGAACGTTTTATACTCAGCTGAACAGAGCTCACAGAGTATATCAATTTTGTTCGCATAATGATACCCCGCAACGGCATAAACTAATCGAGATAGATATAGACTTCTATATATCAAAATGATCTAGACGAAACAGAAACTCATTTAGCCATGTTCGTCCTTCCGTCGTCTGTCCGTGAGCACGATAACTTGTGTAAATTTGGATATATCTTAATGAAATTTGGTATGTAAGTTCCTGGGCACTCATCTCAGATCGCTATCTAAAATGAACGAAATCGGACTTGAACCACGCCCACTTTTTCGATATCGAAAATTTCGAAAAACCGAAAGTGCGATAATTCATTACCAAAGACGGATAAGGTGATGAAACTTGGTAGGTGGGTTGACCTCTGACGCAGAATAGAAAATTAGTAAAATTTTGGACAATGGGCATGGCACCGCCCACTTTTAAAAGGTAATATAAAAGTTTTGCGAGCTGTAATTTGGCAGTCGTTGAAGATATCATGATGAAATTCGGCAGGAACGTTACTCCTATTACTATATGTGTTCTAAATAAAAATTAGCAAAATCGGTGGACCCCACTTAAAAAAAAAATTTTAAGTAAAATTTTAACAAAAAATTTAATATATTTACAGTATATAAGTAAATTATGTAACATTCAACTCCAGTAATGATATGGTGCAAAAAAATACAAAAATAAAAGAATACTTTCAATGCCATAAATGGAACAAAAATTTACCAATCCTTGTGAAATTTGTTGGTTAGGGCATAGCTTCTATGACGATAACAGTTTTCTGTGAATATGGGTGAAATCGATTGAAGCCACGCTCAGTTTTTATACACAGTCGACCGTCTGTGCTTCCGCTCGCCCGTTAACACGATAACTTGAGCAAAAATCGATATATCTTTACTAAACTTAGTTCACGTAGTTATCTGAACTCACTCTATATTGGTATTAAAAATGGGCGACCACGCCCACTTTTTCGATATCGAAATTTTCGAAAAATTAAGAAAAGGCCACAATTCTATACCAAATACGAAAAAAGGGATGAAACATGGTATTGGATTGGTTTTTTGACGCAAAATATAACTTTAGAAAAAACTTTGTAAAATGGGTGTGACACCTGCTAGACTAAGTAGAAGAAAATGAAAAATTTCTGCAGGGCGAAATCAAAAACCCTTGGAATCATGGCAGGAATACTGCTCGTGGCGGCACCCGACATATGTTGTTCTGAGTCACCCTGGTCCACATTTTGGTTGATATCTCAAAAACGCCTTCACATATACAATTAAGGGCCACTCAATTTTAAAACCCTCATTAATACCTTTAATTTGATACCCATATCGTACAAACGCATTCTAGAGTCACCCCTGGTCCACCTTTATGCCGATATCTCGAAAAGGCGTCCACCTATAGAACTAAGGCCCACTCCCTATTAACATACTCTTTAATACCTTTCATTTGATACCCAAGTCATACAAACACATTCCAGGGTTACCCTAGGTTCATTTTCCTATTTGGCGATTTTCCCTTATTTGACAAAAGATGAAGGAAAATCGTTCCAAAAAACGTCACCCTTGGTATACTATTTCGGACTCTTATCGGACTCATAATTAAGAGCGCTTCGAAAATATTTCAGGGGTGATTTAAAAAAATGCGTTCAAATTTAACCAAATTTTCATATTTAAAAAAATATTCAAATAAAACGAATTGATAGCTGAAGAAAGATAGCAAAGGCAGGTTGCTCCACTTTTTAGTATTACCATTTGTATGTATCCATGAAAAAGACAATTTTGACTCCAAAGCTCTCAGCTGAGTATGTTATGCGTTACAACCAATTCTAGTAAAAGTTAAAGGTCTCTCAAAATTCTCATTAAATTTGAATTTGAATTTTTGTTGGAAGGGTGTTTAAGATATTCCTCCATACAAAATGGAAAACATTTTTTTATAGGGAAGACAATCTTAAACACCTTTTGGAAAAAATATTGTCCAAAATCAATGGAAGTTTTACTTTTGAGTTTTACTAGAGAGGTTACAATTTTTGAAGTGCTCTTCCCATTTCGCCCGCTTGTGTTCATTCACAAGCAATCTGCTGTTTTATAAGATCACGTTTTCTCGCTAGAGTTGCGACCTCTGCTAGAAAATGTGGCCGGATTTCCAAGATTATTACGGCGTGAATGTAACGAGCCGAAGCCGATTCAATGAGCTTGCAGAAAGCACGCTCTCCTTGACGGGCATCAGTCGATATAGGGAGGGCAACAATATGATTGTCTGTAAAAATTTTGTAATCTTAAACACTATAATTAGTTCCAGTGACAAAGTTTTATTCGTTTTTTTAAGAGCACTTGCTTTACAAATTTCAAATTGTTAACTTTATGAAGCTTATGAAGCGTATAAATAAACTTACAAATTGAATATATGTAAACACCAATCGAAATTTTAATAATCCTATCCATGTCGGGTGAAAATATATCAATCTATCATGTCAACTGAAACTATTTTAAAACAAAAAAAAAAGTCTGAAACGCTAACTTTAAAACGATATTAGTAATGAAAATTGTGATGGCAATAATTAAGTGAACATTATTAAGGTAGTTGCTATACCATCAATAAAGGTAGATTAGTTAGAATTGCAAAGTTGAATGTAAATATTAGAGCTCGTGTTGATAATTGATTATTCGATTAATCGACTTGTCGATTATTCGAGTAGCAACTTTTGCATTGATTGTAATTCGACTAACTTGTATTAAATTTCAACGATTATCTTGCTCTCATTGTTCGAATTCTGACGGTTCCAACAATTAAATTTTCTGTCAAAAAAGTTAAAAGAATGAAATTCTTTATTGGAAACAGATTTTTCGCAAACATGGTTGAGTATGGCATTTCTTTTCTAGTTCTGAGTATTCTAAACAGGGTCGGATTAAAAAGTAGGCAAAATAGACAGTTGCCTGGGGCCCCCAATTTTAGGGGGCCCCGAAAAATGAAAAATACTTCTAAAATTTTCTTACAAACATAAAGTTCTAGAGAGTGAAAGAGAAATATAATCAGAACTGAAAATAATTTTTACTCAAATAAATAAAACTCAATTGACCGCATTCAAAAACCGACGACCGACGAACTAGACAAGGTTCCTAAAAAGGACATTTCCGACTCATTTGATAAATTGTATTAGCGTGTAAAGAAGTGTATCGAAGTGAAAGGATAGTATATTGAATAATAAAAAAGAATTATCTCAAAATGTACACTGGTTGTTTTTATTTTGAAAAATTTCGGTTATTTTTGTAACAGAGGGTGTACAAGCCTTCAACTCTATTTTGACTGCTATGCGTTCAGTGAGGTAAGTCATTGCAAAGTGAAAAGGCAGTTTTGCAAACGTGTGCTTTTTTGTACGGATCGTTAGAAGAGAGTTTAGTTTCATTCCGTGAAAAGTTCAATGATTTAGAGAAAAAAAAAATACAATTATTACCTGGCGTAAGTTATACAAAAATCGTAAAACGTACTAGTCGTAGAAAACCCCAACCTAATGACGGAAATGCTCCAGAAGTAGAATTTTCGCCTTGCGATGATTTTAGGACAAAAGGTTTCCTCGAAATCATCGACAATCTTCACAGTGAAAGTATATGGAAGTTTCAGAGAGATTTGCATTTCTCCCCAACTTTTCTCTAAGTGATGCAGACCTCCACGAAGCTATAAATAACTTAGTCATTTTTTATTCTAGATACTTGGAAGAATTTTTCATTGAAATAAAACAATTCCAAAGTTACGTGAACTTGAGATACACTGATGCACAAAAAACTCAAAGTCATTTATATAAGATTCTAATGGAAGATCAATTAGCCGATGTATTTCCTAATACAGAAATAGCTGTTCGGATTTTTTTAACATTAAGGATCACAAATTGTGCTGCCGAACGATTCTTCTCGCAATTAAAAAGAATCAAAGCTGTTGAAAGCTACAACGCGACAAGAGCGACTCGAGATGTTTGGTATACTTTACATTGAGTCAGATTTATTGAACAAAATCGATATTGATAATATAATTGATGAATTTGCCGAAAACAAATGTAGATTGTAATTTTATTGATATTTTAATATAGTGTGGCAATAAAATTTTTATGAAAGATATAAGTTTGTATTCTGTAATCGAAAAAGGGCCCCCAAATTGATGGTTGCCTAGGGCCCCGTTAAGGGTTAATGCGGCCCTGATTCCAAAGAGGCAAAGTGCAATGCATGTGAGCTAGAGATGGCATAACGCCACAACGTTTTTACAAACAAGATAAACTATTCAAAATAAGAAAACAAGAAAACTTTTTGAATAGTCGAACCTGCCACTTTTGCTATTCGATTATTCGAATAGTCGATTATCAAGAGCTTAAGTAAATATGTAACTTTAAAAATTAATTTGCTGATAGCTCATGCAGGTGTTAAATAAAATATATTGTTAGCTTAATTCACAGAGGTGCTAACCAATAACTTTAAAATTTTACAGGAGCAGGAAAAAACATTTTATTTTATTATCACTGCAAGCAAATATGGCATTTTAAAACTCGCATAACTCCATTGTTATTGGTTCTTACTCTTTCAATTTTTTACTGGAGATGTATTGAAATATGTCATACCAAAATCTGCGAAAAACGCAATTTCTAAAAATCTCTCGTTTGTGAATTAAACTAACACTTTGTAAATTACTAATGTGAAAATGCAATAGAAAATTCTAATATTAGATAAATAACTGCAGTTGTACACACGAAAATAGATGCAACAATTCTTAACAAATTGTATCAGTTATTTTCTTGTTTTGTTTTATAGTTAATTTAAAAAAAATACATTAATGAATTATAAAATTAAAACTATGTAATCCACTTTCAAACACGTTTTACAAACAATTGTAAGTTTAAGAATTTTTTGAAAATCTTAATAAAAAATTAAATAAAAATTTACTCGAATTTCGAAAACCTCAAACTTGGACTTTAATAGACTAAAATTGACTGAACTACAAAACTGCATTTTCCAAAACTTTTCCCGAAATTTGAAGTAAAAGGTTGCGAAAAAGTTTTCGAAATCGGATTACACAGTTTCAGTTTAAATCAGGCATGCTTAACCAACGAACCGACATTTCGTTACGACAATCAACGTTAATAAACGAAACAAAGTAATTTCGTTCCGTTTATTAACGTTAAACAAAGTCATTTCGTTCCGTTTATTAACGTTAATAAACGAAACAAAGTCATTTCGTTTCGTTTATTAACGTTGATTATCGTAACGAAATGATATCGGTTCGTTGGTTAAGCATGCCTTGTTTAAATTAACAAAGTCATATAAAACAAAGATATACAATTTTTTCTACTAACTTTTGCTGCTATTTTTGTGCACACAACTGTATAATATATGTAAGTGTATGGGGTGTATGTTAGTTTTAGTGATGATTGGAGATGAAAGTACTGAGCAACGATTTGAGGGTAATTTTCTGGGGGAGGCATGATTCCAACTCAGGGCAAAATGCTAAAAGTATTAAAGAAATTGCTCTTGGAGCCTTTCTACATAGGCAGCAGTAGGAGCTTTTAACAATCTTTCGCCTGGGGCCAACGAAAAAGCTATGGCTGATTAGGAGTTGAGGGGGCGCTGGTTGAATTTATTAAAAAACTTTAGTGGAACAGAGGTATGCCAGATGGTGAGTTTTTTATGAAGCGTGAAGCTAGTAGTTGTCGAATGGCTGCGTGAGGAGATGCCCTGGCAGTCCAGACCAGGAGTAAGTTTCTAGGCACCCTGTGCCATATTTGGCTAAGCTTACTTATCTAGGTGCGTTGAAACATATGAAGTAGCCGTAAACCCTGACAAAACAGAGTTTGTTCTTTTGCCTCAGAGATGTGAGATCCCAGCGTTTAGCATAGGGTGTTAATATTTAGAAAAACTGTCCTGAAGGCGTCCAGGGGTAGGATCTGGATACTCGCCAAGGCGACTCCGCTCGAGGGGGTGCCGATTTAGTAGACCGCAATGGACACGCATTACAAAAATGTTAGTGATAATGAATGCGCTAATTCGAACAACACCTGCCTTGGGTACAACTGAACGGGATCTATGTAGATGGACCACCAACACGGGTCTTGGCAAATGCTGGGCGGACACTACCTCTTGCAGGGTAGGGAGATCTTTCAAGCCGGAAGTGAATAGCAGGCGGTCTGACGAATTATTGGGTGAAGATAGCATGCTCGGCATCAGAGGTCCTAAGCTCAAGTCCATGGAAAGGCAAGACCAAAATTCTGCTCTAATTGTTCTTGTTGTAGCAAAATACTTTATACAAGTTTTTCTAAGTGGGGTCAGCCTTCGGCAGTGGTTTGGCAAACACACGGAAGTGTATATCTGCAAATCGAAGGTTTTCATCATAAGCGTAACCTTAATGTCACGCCAATCGGAAGTTAAGCTCGGCCTAAATCGCCTCTGCAGGATATCGTACCAAAGTATTATTATTTTTGAGTCTTTGACGATGACGGTTTTGACGGGTAACCTTTCAAAGGAAGACCATGCGGTAATGTGCTCCTTCAGTATGATCGTTGGTAGTACCAGGTCAGCACCGATTGCAAACGCCTGCGGGTAGCAAAGAATGTACATTAGTAATGCATGTACTAATTTGAGATGAGCAGCTAATTGAAAACCAATAATCACAATCTATATGTATCTTTTCATACCTTGATATAAGACGCAAAAGCTTGGACGATAGGTTTATTTGAAGGATTTTTTGAACGAGTGAAGGAAGATGTTGCAGTTCATTTCTGAAGATGAAGATTTTAATGGCACAGCCAATGTCTGTTTTGAGTTGGAATCATTGCGCCTAAAGTGATTTTTGTACAGATTGAGAAGTCGCAATTGCGCAAAATATCTCAGCCCTACTGATGAAAGCTGATTGTTATTTTGCAGTGGACGGTTGATTGGTGGCAACAGTGTCAGTTGGAGGTGCGGAAGTTAGTGGCGATGCAGCTTTTATGTTTGCCGACTCTGCTGAAACTTCAGGTGCACGGACTGTGGTATCCTTGGAGCTAACACTTTCCTTTTGCTTAGTGCTTGCATTTGCGGTTGTTTTACCCCCTGCTGGTGGTGTGTTGGCTTTGACATTATTACCGCCTGAACGTACAGCTTTTCCACCAAAGCTCTCTTTCGGTGATAAAGATTTTGCTTTTGCGTCAACTTGTTGTTGGTGTTTTTGTGGGGAGTTTGCTTTCTTTATATTCATGATTTCTACTTCAGCTTTTGCGCTCGAAGTTGGAGGCTTTTGTGGCGTCGATAATTTTTCGGGTGATGCTTTTCGCGTGGGTGTTGGGGTAGTCGGGGTTGTTGGTGTTGCAGGTGCTGATTTGTTAGGTGCGGACTTTAATTTGGTTTTTGCTTGTTGTTGTAGCTGCTGCTGCTGGTGTCCTGTTTGTTGTTTTGCCGTTGATTTCAATTTAGCATCCGATGCAGTTGGCGTTTTGGCTGGTTCAGCGCCAGGCGTTGACTTAACTTGTTGTTTGTTTGTGTCTGGCGTTGATTTCACGTTTGTAGCCTGCTTTGGCGGCGATGTTTTTTGTTTAGGACTAGCAGTCTTAGTAGTTACTGCCTTGGACTCTGCAGTTTGCTCTTGAGATGCTGTTGCGTTAACAACTGTAATTGGAGTTGCAAATTCGTCGGTGACAATCTGTCCGGAGCTGACTTGCGGGTTGACTAGGAAATTTTGAGCCTCAATAAATGGTAGAGACGTTGAAGATGTTGGCAGCTTTTGAACATTTTGTGCCGTTTCAATTGATGGTGGTTGAGGAACAGTTTTCGTTGAAGTTAACTGTTCTTGGGCAGCTTGTCCTTGCAGTATCTCGGCCATAGTTAACTGTTTGTTGGGGAGTTCTGCTCCGGAAGGTAAACCTTTTGTTGATTTTATCTCCTCGGCTTGTGGTGCCTTTGGAAGTGCTGGCGGTGTAAATGGTAGTGCTGGTTGTGCAAGTTGTACCTGCGCCACTTCAGTTGATGAAGTTAGTTTATCTAGTTGTTGTATAATAGTTGTCTGAGGCATAGCGGACGATGTAGGTTGCGATTGTAACATCAAGGCTAAGAATTGTGGTTTGTTATTTGGTTGCGCTGATACAATAGTTTGATCCTTGTTTTCCTTCAAATCATTTGGAGTTTCCTTAGTTTTTTCACTATCGTCTATTGAAGCAATTGCTTTCTCACCCTTATCAGCCGCACCCACTACTGCACTCAGCAACTTTTCAACGTCTTTTAATTTAGCTTCAAGTATTTGAGTTTGTGTTATTTTTTGTTCCTCCTTTTTTACACTTTTTTCCTCAAATTTTGTGGTCGGCTGTTGCGCCACAAGTTGCACATCCTTAGTAGAAACTTCTTTATCATCATCTTTTAGTGTTTTCAAGTTTTCAATTGGCAGTTCTCTCGTCAACTCATTTACCATTCCCAAAATTTTCTTACTGGATTGTAGTGATTGTAAAGCAACACTTTTTATGGACACATCAGCAATCGCTGTTGGCTCCGCTTTGGGACTTGCAGCCTCAGCTTTATCTTCCTTTTTATCAACTGACTTTTGCTTGCCTTGTGGCGGTGTATCTTTAATTACTACTTCTTGCTGCTGCTGATGCTTTTGTGCTTGTTTTTGTTGTTGGTCATACTTTTGCAGCTTTGGATTTTGTTGTTGTTGTTGCCCTTTCGTTTGCTGCGATTGCTCTTGTTGTTGCTGCTTTTGTTGTTTCCCTTGCTGTTCTTGTTGCGATGGCTGCTGTTCGTTTTGCTTCAATGGCGGTTGTTGCTGTTTGGTTTTCTGTTCGTGCTTCTGTTGCTCTTTTCGTGGTTCCTTTTCTGTAACATCCGACTTTTTTGCTGTTGCTTCCTTGATCTCTATTAAGTTTTTGACCTCATTTACTTCTTGTATATCTGACTTTTTTTCAGTTGCTTTGCATTCCGTTAAATTATCTTCATTTTTCACTTGTTCTTTTGCAGCAGTTTCAGAGGATTTTCCTTCAGATGGTAACACTTTGGAAGCTTCTTTTTTGTTTGGCTCCTTACTTGGCGACGCAACCTTTTTCCCTTTTACTTCTATGGCCGCATCTGGTTGAACATCTTGTTTTGGTTGTTGTTGCTTTTTCTGTTGTTCTTGTTTACCTTTTTGGTTTCCTGGCTTATCGGCCTTCTGTTGCTGTTGTTGTTGTTGCTGCTGGGCGCCCGACTTTTTTTGAGATTTTTGTTGTTTACTAATTTGTTGTTGTTTGATATTATCACTTGTTTCTTGAGGGTTTTCATCATTTGCTTTATCTTTATTTTGCTTTGCATCCACTTGTTTTTGTTGTTCTGGTTTTATTTCAGCTTCTTGTAATTTCTCATTTTTCTCGTGCGCGACTTTCTCTTGATTTTGGCCTTGATGCTGCTGCTTCTCTTGCGTTACATTTTGTTGTTGCTTCTCTTTATTTTGCTCGTATTGCTTTTCTTGTGGCAATTTTGGTTGTAGCTTCTCTTTCGGCGTATTTTGTTGTTTTCCCTCTTGTGGTGCTTTTTGTTGTTGTTTCTCTAGTAGCGATTTTCGTTCCGCCTTCTCTTGTGGTGCTTTTGGTTGTTGTTTGTCTTCGGTATTTTTTTGCTTTGGCTTCTCTTGTGGCGCATTTTGTCGCTTCTTTTCTTGTTGCCCCTTGTCTTGTTGCTTCTGTTGCGGTGCTTTTTGCTGTTGATTTTCTTGCGATCCCTTCAGCTGTTGCTTCTCTTGCATTAGTTGCTGCTCTTTTGTTTCCTTCAAATTCACTGCTTGCGGCCTCTTTACAGACTCAGCAGTTTTCACTGTCTCAACAGGAACGTTCGCATTCTCAACCAGATTCTTTTCATCAACTCTCTTTGAAGCATCTTCTTCTGGTTTTACATTTTCTTTCATACCTTTTTGTGACTTTGATTTAGTATTTGTTTGCTGTTTGGCGTTATTTTCCTGCTTCTGTTGAGTTTTATTTTCATTTTTCTTTTGTGTCTCATTCGGCTTTTTCACATCTTTTGCTGCTTTCCCCTTTTCTTGCTTATTGTCTTTAACGTTCTCATTATTAACAGACTGTATCTTCTCGGGCTCATCATTTGCATTTATATTCAAATCTGAATTTTCTGGCGATTTTAAGCTGCTCTCTTTCTTCGGCGCATTCTCAATCATTTCCGTATTCTTTAGTTCGCTCTGCGCTGCTGTTGGCAATACTGTTAACGTTTCTACAGCAACATTTTCGTTTTTATTTACCGTTGTTGTTGTTGATTGTACCGCTGCCGCTTCAACTTTGGCAACTTCATCAAAATCGCTCACCAACATTGGTACATCATCTTCTTCTTCTACGCTATAAAGCATATTTGCGCCCATAGGCCCTGAATCCCCTGGCTCGCCGCTGCCACCAACACCAACGACACCAGCACCCGTCGTCTTCTGCGCTGTTCCCGTCACTGAATTTGCAAACATGCGCAGCTGTACCACAGTCTCTTGGCCTAACTGTGGTAATATCTCTGGCAACATTTCTACAATTTTTTTTGTCTCTCCATGACCGGTGACTGCAAAAGTATTTGCAGAGAGAGATGCCTGCGCTTTTGGATTATTAAAATGTATTACAGTTAGATCGTCCTTTATTATATTCACTTCCTCAATTCCTGGTATGGTGCTAACGGACAATTTCTTTAAAGAGCTTTGCAATTTTTTATCATCGGTCGTTGCTGTTTGATGCATAACCTTCTTTTTACGCCGTGGTGTACCCTTGCCCCCGATACGCACCTGCGTTTGCAGGCGCTTCAATTTCTCAGCATTCATATTTCAAAAACGGTTTAGACTGTTTTTTTATTGAACCAACTTTAGTTTGATTAAAAGAAGCTGCAAAATTAAAAATAAATATGTATATGTATATATATCTATGAATTACATAAAAACTCAATGTGCTGTATTTATCAAGTCACTTACCCCACTTGCACACACTAAAAATATGTATATATTTGTTTTCTTCTCCTGGTGTTGTATATCGTGGCCGCACAAAAACGTATGTGCGATGCAATCTCAAAGACTATTCACCAAAGACTCACAAGGCCCATCAAGCAAACATGCGAATGGCAGCACATTTCTCATTCCGCCGCACGGTGGGTTTTTTTAAATAATCTTGTCCGAAAATCACATTTGTAGCGCGGCTAGAGTAGTACTCAAGTGTTAAAGGTTAAAGCTGGTGACAAACTTGATTAAGACATAACGTCTGCCACATAACGTTTTAAGGGCCAATTAATGGTGACTTATAACCATATAACCATAACCAGATAAAACAGCTGATCGAACCTACCTTATGGATATCAATGTAATCGATTAATGGTGCCATACCATAACGCTAGCCCCATAACCATACCATAGCCAACCAATTGGTTTTCGGTTTCTCGCCATATCCATAACCTAAAAATATTTGAGTTATTTTATTCATTCTTTTGGATACGTTATGACTAAGAGACTTATTTTTTGTGGAATATGTTTGTAATTTTTTCCGTTTTCTTAATTTTTATGAAATTTTCACGATTTTTAGGTTAACGCACCATTAATCGATCACATTGGAGATGGTTATGGATATGGGTATGGTTACGACTATGGCGATACGGTTAAGGAAGTTTAATTGACCCTTTAGTCATAACCATACTGTATCCCTAACCATATCTGTTCACATCGATTATTGGCGCCTGGACCTATAAAATTTGATAATTCCTTTAAAAAAAATCAGCCAAATTGCTACCAAGTTACATAAATAATGACTCACCTTGTCAAAGCGTATGCAAATTGAAATAGAATATCTAAAGTTAATAAATGCACCAACTGAAAAATGTATAGGTTATGGCAATGGCGAAAAATCAAAAACCATTTGGCTATGGTACCGTTATGACTAAAGCGTTATGTTATGTCACCAATAACATTGTACAAGACTAAATATTAGATCAAATTGTTTCGAGAAGATTGATTCTTAAAGCGCGGTATCCAAATCACAAAAAATTAAAAATTCCATATAAAAAAATCCCCAGGAAATGTTCTAGAAAAATTCCGTTTGTCAGTTAGTATCCACCTCTTTCAAAAACTCATACACTTTCTGCTAACTTTTTTTTGAAGACTTTTTAGCAAACTTGCACTGGGTCGCCCTGGTTTCGCCATGAAATATATGTGCGTCTCATTATTCCTTGAGCATTGTCCCTGTAAGAACACAGCGGTTTAAATACCAGGAATAGGTTAGGTTGAGCTGGCGTCCTTGGTGTTACCAGAAGTTTGTTGACCGACCAAATGGAACAACCCTATCAAACACCAGAACCTATGTTATAAAACAACTCCGTCCTCCGTATTACTCCTTATAGTTAGAGTTTTAGCCTGGCAAGCGCAGGGCACGAGTACAATGCGTGCTCGATCGTTTCCTCCTCCAAGCCGCACTTCTTACATCTGCTATCACTGACCAAGCGTAATTTAAAAGCATGTGACGCCAGAATGAAATGTTCAGCCAGAATACCCGTGTTGAGCCTGCAGCAGTCTTCTCTTTTGAATGATAGGAGTAACTAATATACTGAATGAGTCCTTAGTGTTACCAGAAGTTTTTTTAACGATCAAACTGAAAAAACCTATGAAAACCAGGGCCTATGTTATAAAAAAGCTCAGTTCTCATGGCAAATACTGGTCTGAAGCCGCGCTGATAAGGTCCAATTAGCCGATTCACGGTGGGCTTCAATCTTTCGCACAATACACTTGACAGGACCTTATATGCGATATTAAGAAGGCTGATTCCGCGATAGTTGGTGCAGTTTGCAGTATCCCCCGTCTTGTGGACTGGGCAAAGAACACTTAGATTACAATCGACGGGCATGCACTCGTCCGCCCATATTTTGCGAACAAGCTGATGCATGCGCCTTACCAAATCCTCGCCGCCGTATTTGAATAGCTCCGCAGGCAATACATCAGCGCCCGCGGCCTTGTTGTTTTTCAATCTGGTTATTGCTATTCTGACATCGTCTAGTTGGGTGGCGGGATTTACTCCATCATCAACGATTGCGGGATCGGGTTCGTCATCCTTGTGCGGTAAATCGCTGTCTCCATTTAGGAGCAGATAAGTATTCCCTCCATAATCTAAGTACTTTCTGGACATCAGTTACAAGGTCGCCGTTTTCGTTCTTACAAAAGTTTGCCCCGGTCTTAAAACTTTCCGTCTGTCGCCGAATTTTTTGGTAAAATTTTCGGGCTTTATTCCTGGTGGCTAGCAGCTCAAGCTCCTCACACACCTTTCTGTCTCTGCTTTTTCTTCCTGAAAAGGCGTCTCGCTTCTGTTTGGAGCACCGGCAAAGTCAATTAGCCTCAGTAGATTAGGAAAGGTTTCATTGTGTAGGCTGAACTTTCCGACTGTAGGGCCAAAAACACCTTCTTTGCCCACCCTGGCGTTAAAGTCGCCAAGCACGACTTTTATATCATGGCGGGGCCAGCGCTCGTATGTGCGTTCTAATTGTTCGGATAGCGGCGAGACGGTCGTACACAGGCGTGAACGCCAGTACCCACTACGAATCCGACGCCGAAACTGAGCTTATTTGTATGCCCACTCCAATAGATGTCACAAGTTTTTCTTAATTGCGTCATCCAACACATTTCTTCGATGGCGGTGATGTCAGATTTTGCTTTGACGAGGACACCAACCAGCCGGGCATCTGCACCAATCCCATTCAGGGAGCGGACGTTCCAGGTGCATGCCCTCAATTCATTGTCCTTCAAACGTTTGCCATGGTCGTCAGCAATAAATGGTTGTCTTTTTATGCGAGGCTTGTTGATGCTTTTCATTGGAGTGTGGTTTGACGTGGCGGGTCCCAAGCCCAGCGCAGAACCCGCTCAGCGGCGCTAAAGCAACAAAAGTACTTACAAGAGACATACATATATAAAGAATTAACCTACGACGAAAAGCAATGGAAAGTGTCAAACTTGGGATTGATAATTCACCACATTACCTGGCTGAAAAACCGGTATTTTGGTTCAAAATTCACAAAAAAGTTAATGTACGAGTTACAAAATAGTTGAACTGTGATTATTATATCAAAATAAAAATGTTCTAAAGTTAAAATTTTTTTTTAATTTTAGGTAAACTGATTTGTTAATTTGCTGTTTCTCATTAATTGTTCAGTTGTTCTCAATGCTTTTAAATTCTTTGGTAATCCAGTCTTTTGACGTTAGTATTCAAAGCATAGTTATCGGTTTCAAAGATCGATATTGGAACTGTCAACAGCCAAAATGTCAATTGATATTATGGCCACTTCAAATGGTCACAAAGTCAATTGACTTTATGACCTTTCTAAATTTGACTTTTTTGCCATTTAGGATAATTCCGTTTGACCTTATGACCATTTCGGGAAAAGGGCCATAATCATATACAGCAATTTAAGATCAGTGCCCGTATCGTGTTTCACGATTACGGTTGAAAATGGAGTTTCACTTAAATGTTAATGATGAATCTGTCAAACTATTTGTAAAAGTTGTAATAAAACATGGATTCAATGTGTACGTATGGTTACTATTAATCATGTCTTTCAAAGGATTTACCATTTCATTGCTATTGCGATTTAAAAATTGATTTCGATCAGGGACCGTATCACACCATACTTTCAGATGAATAAGTTTTATATATCAGAGAGGACTTCATTGGGTCAGGTTTCTATCTGACTTTTCATTAGAATAGGACTAAAATATAGGAAAACTAGCGCCGTATCCAGAAAATTGGAATAAAAAAATGCTTCCTTCATTCAACTGAACAAAATAAAGTAACTGTAACAGTTGGCCACATTTTAATGCGCACAGGAGAAAAAAAAATATTTGGCCTTATGGCCACTTGAGAAAAGAGTTGATTTTTTTACCATTTCCGAAAAGCAGCATGGTCAGAATGTTGTTGTTGTATTAACAGTGATGCTCATAATGTCAAGTTCAACATCGTAACCATTTGAAATTTGACGTAGCGACCATTTCATATGGTCATAACTTCACTTGACTTTGTGGATATTGAAGTGGTCATAAGGTCAGTTGACGTTGTGGCCGTTCCCCCATAAGGCCAGTTTTTATCCTTTCACGAGAATGGGACTAAAATGTATGAAGGAGCCGTATCCGAAAGTTTTAAATAAAAAATGCACTTTTTCTTCGACTGGCCAAACAAATTCGTTTGTCATTGCCAGACACAATACTGCGCGAACCTGCCGTCAATCATGCACCAGGAAGATAAATAGACGTTGTTGTCCTATCGGTTATGGGCTTTGCATCGCTAGCAAGGACGTGACCGGGAATGAAATGGTGTGACCATTCCCTTGCGGGCTAGTGCTTTAGAAATTACACGAGGTAGGCATACCTGTCGAGGACCTACGAACTCCCACTGGGTTCTATACGGAGCACTGTAGCCTACGATATAATCTAAGCAAGTTAAATCTATCCGATATACAAATCAGTCCTTTTCGTGAGCTGGAGGATGAAATATTCGTTCCATTCTTTGCGGATGCGTCACTCTGGCAAGGCAGAGACTCTTCCATATAGGTGACGTGACTCTAAATCCCTTCGTTATATGGGGTAGAAAGCCTGAAGAGGTACTTCGATACATTAAAAGCTTCCGCATACAACAATAGGCTGAAAGGTCAATCTCAATAAATCTAGGACGCAGTGTATCGAGGACTAATAATAATAATAAAAGTGCCTGTCGTAAAATTCAATTTTGGTACCCAATCCAGAATGGAGTGCATTATTAAGAGGCAGCAAGCTGCGACGGCAAAGTGTTTGGCGTAGCATGGAACCTGGCCTTTGCCGGATATAGATCCGGTACGTTCCGGTAACAAGCACCATTAAGGTACTAGCCCGACCATCTCGGGAACAAATTAATATGAGGAGCTGTTGACAATTAGATCCGTTGTGCTTTTGGGCACTGTGAGGATAGGCCATCTATGGCAGTTATTCACGTCAAAGCTTGCATTTTAATGTCCAAACATCGCTCTTACAACTGGCCCAAGACGTCTTCTTCTGACTCCGGAACACCATGCTGATAGTAAAGGTAGAAATGCTCAAAGATAAAAAGCACAACGAAATTCTAACACAAATTTTCTGCTGTGGTGTTACCTTACCAACAGAAACTACTTTAGCCGTAAACGCCAACCAGGAAATATAGCAATAACAACAGTAACACCGAGTAATCTCACCCATTGCTTCTTAGACAAGCGCAGCATCCCTAAAGTAAACTTTCTCTGGTACTGAAACCTTCCGGCAAGCGCTGCCTCTCTGCACAGGTTAGCTTCTTCCCATGATTATTTCATTAATCACTTGAGTACTCAGTAGACAATGTCCAAACCGAAAATTGGTTTGCCTACATTGAAAAATTTAACCTCGCTTTCTACTTTACCTTCTCCTCTTATTCTTGTTCATCCCTATTTCCATGTTTCTCCCCTCTACTCTCAGTCCCACACTTCTTTTCACTCTCACTCCCACTCCAATCGCACCGCCACTCATATGTGGAATATCTCTAATAAGTTTTATATACCTTCTAGGGAATAATTGCGGAGATAAAGCGATTTAAAATTTTTCCTAAGAAGGGGCCTGACATCGCCTACTTTTCCAAAAAACAATTGTTCTAAACCATCCTTGGACCATAACGAAGAACCAAAAAAAGCACAACGACGATCGGAGGATAGCGGAGAATTATACAGAGAGCTAGAGAAAGTGAGAGTACAAAGAAAAATAAGGTTTAACAGTGAGAGTAAGACAACAAAGGAAAGGACATCGACACACAGCGAGAAAATGAGAGTATCTGAGCTTTAAAATGCTTTATGTACATTGTGCACGAAAAGTTCTTTCAAAATACCCCACCGTGCGTCATGCCAAAAAAATAAAAACACAGTGCAACATAGCAGGCAATCGAGTAGCGTATATATACACTTACGGTCAAAAAAATCTGACGACAGTGTTTTCCCCGTTACGGCATTTGTACTGAAAATGGAGCTATGGAACGGAACTTTTTGGTATCTGTAGTGAGCATTGAAGCATGTTTTACTCATTTTGTGATACGAGCCGGACCCCTGCGCATCTTGCGCAACCAATATAAAAGTATATTATCAAATATCAACCGAAATCAGCTGTTCTATCAATCAATTAAAAGGCACAACTTGCGCTGTCATCTGGCGTGTGGTAGCAACTGCCGGTACTGCAGTGCAAATATTCAGAATAGTGCCATAGTACAAATATATTTCTTTGTGTGCTCACAATCGTTTATTTTTAACAAATTATTTTAATAAAATATAGCTAAACAAAAGCACTACGACCAATAATGCCCAAAGCTCGCTAATAGCACGAATCTCCATCTTTACAACCAAAACTTTATTTATAGATTTGGATTCCAAATAAGAGCGAAAGAGGGTTAGGGGGTCAGAATATTCCCGCGGTAGGTATGCCTGTCGTAAGAGGCGACTAAAATACCAGATTCAAGGGGCTGTGTAGCGCAACCCTTCAGGTTGCCAGCGCAATATATAGCTTCTCGAAACCTATCCGCGGCGAATCCTGTTTGACTAACAGACGAGGCTCTGGCGACTCCAAGCTCCTCATGGAACTTGGGGGTGGGGAGGGAGGGGATGGCCTGAAGGTTTAATGTGGCCACATAAATCGTTCCCGAGATGGTCGGGCTAGCACCTAATGGTGCTGTGGTACCGGAGCGTACCGGATCTGTATCCGGCAAAGAACCATTACATCGATAGCACTCCCCAAAGCCTTCGGGGAGCAACCTTATCGCTACAACAACAACAACAACAACAGGGTCGCGTACATAAAAACACCAATTAGAAATAATATATAAGATGATTTTGCGATGAGAAACACAGTAAAAGTGTACCAATAGTTTACGTGAAAGCAGCGATAAACCAATGGTATATCCGAAAAACAAAAAAACCTATTTGACATAATTGCATACAAGCGGCAAAACATACCAAATGCCGATATAATAGCATGTGCAATAAACTGCAATGAATCTTCCGTAAGAAGATTCTCTACGAATTATACTGAAACACAACTGGAAGTGGGCGCCCAAGAAAGGAAACAGATCGCGATGACAGGGATATAGTCACGATTGCTCTGCGGGATAGGTTTGAAACTGCTCCAGAAATAGCCGCCTAGTTGAAGCAGAGCATCAACATGGAAATAAGCATATCTACGGTACAGGGTCGTTTGCGGGAAAAAGAGTATGATTATAAGAGTAAAAAATAAATATGTGCAAGCCGAAATATACCTCCGCCGGACTTCTCTTCCAGTGAGTTTCACTGAGATGCTTTTCATGGCAGAAACACCCTCGCTTTTCATGGCAGAAACACCACTGCCGAGGGGGGACCGCGCTTAGAAAAGCTAAAATAACTAGCCACGGAGTTGGACAAATTTTGTTACTGGATGGGTACGTCAACTCATTCGCCGACATTGACATCATTAAAGACGGCCTTTTACCAAGTATGAGAGGCTGAACGGGCACGTAGCAAACATTATTTTTAGGATGACTCCGCACCTTGTCATCATTCGCAATGGGCAAGCGAAGCGTCGTATTTAGGCATACTAACTTTTTTGTTTCAACGATTTAGCAACACGGTTACCTCTTTAAAAGTAAATTAATACCGAGCCGATGTCATGGCCGGGAAATATCCCCCGTCTCAATGCCATTGATAACATCAGACAGTTGTAAGAAATCATTTAGACTTCGTGGTATAATGGTATTTCGTCGGAATTGATTCAAAAACTGTACTGTAAAGCATGCCATCTCGAGTGGGATGCGTAATCAATGAAAGAGGGGTTGCCACCCGGTATTAATTCAAGTTTTTTAATAACCCTTACGAAAGTAATGATAAAATAATTTTCATAATAAAGGAAGCAAAAATTCATAGGATTAATTGCAGCCCAGTTTGTTCTTTTCCTTTAAATAAAAGCTGCATAATTAGGTTATTTTCATCAAAAACAAAAAAAAAATTTTTGCTTTCAATTGTTTTTCAATAACACTGGTCGACGGCCAAAATTTACCAGAGACGCCGTTATGAAATTCGTATGTAAAACCACCCCCTGATTTCGAAAATCGAGTTCATTTTTGATTCTATGGTACCGTTTTGAAATATTTGCAATTTACCGTTATTCGAAAAAACCAAAAAGATGGCTCCCTTTAATTACGTATATCTCACGAACGGGTCAAGAAATTGCAAATAAGTTTACAGAATCGGAAAAACGATAAAATTTGCTATAAATGCATCATACATTGTTTTTTGCTCAACCATATAGTTTTGCGGCCACCGTGGTGTGATGGTAACGTGCTCCGCCTATCACACCGTATGCCCTGGGTTCAACTCCCGGGCAAAGCAACATCAAAATTTTAGAAATAAGATTTTTCAATTAAAAGAAAATTTTTCTAAGCGGGGTCGCCCCTCGGCAGTGTCTGGCAAGCGCTCCGATTGTATTTCTGCCATGAAAAGCTCTCAGTGAAAACTCATCTGCCTTGCAGATGCCGTTCGGAGTCGGCATAAAACATGTAGGTCCCGTCCGGCCAATTTGTAGGGAAAAATCAAGAGGAGCACGACGCAAATTGGAAGAGAAGCTCGGCCTTAGATCTCTTCGGAGGTTATCGCGCCTTACATTTATTTTTTTTTTATATAGTTTTCGAGATATTAGCTCATCATTTCAGATTTTTGTTTTTTTTTTATGAAAAAATATGAAAAAAATTACTTTTTGCGAGGGCAGCATTCCAAAACCACAACTTTTTTCCAAATATTTTTTATTTACGTAAAGCTCTGTTTAATTAGAAAAAAGATAAGCTATCATCGAAGAAAATCGATGCAAAACTACGTAAGTTATAAGCGATCAAATAAAAATACCCAGGTTGCGCAATTTCAACGTATACCTCAAAACGTATGTATGGTATAAAGAAGAGTGAAATATCTAGCTATGCTCTGTTTCTATTTAGTTAAAAGTTCAATTTATGAATGAAATTACCCATATTTTTAACTTTTTTTTTTTAATTTATTTATGTTTGTACTATATTCTAACAATCTTTATCTTAATTTTATTTTACTATGTAGTCGAAATAATTATGTGTTCGACTTTGACGCTTATTCAGTTTAGGATCGATTTCTCTTATGAGAAACCAGCAGTAATCACCCATCATTGCGACGTCCCAGAACCCTTGATATCGATTTTCAATTAATTTCATTTGCTGATGAAACCTTTCGCCATGTTCGTCACTTTCGTCGCCAAGATTTGCCGGAAAAAAGCTCAAATGTGAGTGCAGAAAGTGAATTTAGGGCTTTTGTGTCTACCGAGAAAAGAAGCAACGACGTTTTCAAAGGATTCCCACGCTGCTGCCTCAACTGATGAGAGTAGTCTTTTGAATTGATTATTGTTGATCAACTTTTTTATTTGTGGTCCGACAAAAATACCTTCCTTTATCTTGGCTTGAGAAATATCTGGAAAAATTGTTTTCAAATAGTCGAATGCTTCGCCTTCTTTGTCCAAAGCCTTAACAAAGTTTTTAATGAGACCGAGCTTGATGTGTGAGGGTGGAAGTATGATTTTCTCTTTCTTGACAAGAGGGGTGTATTTGATGTTATCCACACCAACGGTAAACTCGACTCTTTCCGGTCAATCCTTTCTGACGTAGTGGTCCTTACGAGCTCGGCTATCCCACTTGCAGAGGAAGCAGCAGTGCTTGGTGTAGCCACTTTGTAGACCGCATAGCATTGCAACGACTTTGAGATCAGAACATATTTTCCAATCATGCTCTTCATATTTGATAAATTTGAGTAGTTTTTACATTTCCTCGTAGGTTTCCTTTGTATTTACTGCATGTGCTAGCGGGATAGAAGGCTTTTTGTTACCAATATGCAATAATACAGCCTTTAAACTCAGTTTATTGCTGTATATGAACAATCGCCACTCTTTTGAATCATATGGTTGACCAAACTCTTTGAATAAACCAGGAATGTCGTTGCAGTAGGATATACTGTCTTTCTTGGTATAGTGTTTGGAAAATGGTTCGTGACGAGTTCTACAATATATCACCTTAACATCGGATGATACAAATTTAAATTGTTGCATACGAGAAGTGTGGATCTCGGCCTTTTCCTTGGATAGTTCCAAATCTCTTATCCAATCATTAAGTTGTGCTTGTGATAGAACGTTTCTCTCCTTTCCCATGCGAAATTCAGTACAACTTGATTCCCCGCACTCAGATGTTACTGTTGACAATGGAACTGGATCCGCAACTGCCGTTGAATGTAGTACTGGTAATGTCACTGTAGGTACGCTGGCATAGGTTACTCTTCTTGATCTTCCAACGCCAAGTACTTTTGTTTGACAAATATAACACTCTATTGAATGGCAAGTAGGTTCTCTCCATATCATTGGTGTATCAAATTTTATTTGTTGTCCGGATTCCGACTGAATCAATTCTACTCGACACGATGTACACAAAGTGTTCGGTGTCCATGGTTTTTCAGCATTTTTAGGCTCAATGCCAAAATACTTGGAGTATAAAGTTTTGATATGATCTGAGAACACTCGTCGTCGCCTTATGATAGTATATTGGCCACACATGAAACAGAACATATCTGGATCGTTATTACACTCAAATTCTCGCGTCCTTTTACTCATTTTATTTTTTTTACTAAAACACGGTTTTCAAATTTGACTAATGAACTGAACTATCTCCGGCGAGCCTTGCAGATGTTATGAAGTTTCAAGGCGCATTAACTCATATTTATACTCGGAACAAGAATAAAATTTAAAAAATCAAATCTTACCTAGACAGAAAGGTTCCTTTTTATACGAAGCCGGGAAAAGAAAATACTACCTGCTTTAGATGTAGGCTTTAAAAATTTTCTGTGTCTTATAATTTTGAAAATCTACCTGCATACTTACCCATAAGTGACGGAAATACATGTTTATAACTACATGCCTACAGCAGCTTTCGAACCCAACCACTCTTCCTTTCGATGCAACCACTCTACCTACTATAAAACAATTCGAGTATTAAAAGTACTATTTGATTTATTTAAAGAAAAAGTATTATCATTGTTATGGTGTTATTCGTTTATCCGGATAATATCCCATTTACACTTTATACCTTTAATATATGTATGTATACATACATTGAAGTTGCGCAACCTGGGTATTTTTATTTGATCGCTTATAACTTACGTAGTTTTGCATCGATTTTCTTCGATGATAGCTTATCTTTTTTCTAATTAAACAGAGCTTTACGTAAATAAAAAATATTTGGAAAAAAAGTTGTGGTTTTGGAATGCTGCCCTCGCAAAAAGTAATTTTTTTCATATTTTTTCATAAAAAAAAACAAAAATCTGAAATGATGAGCTAATATCTCGAAAACTATATGGTTGAGCAAAAAACAATGTATGATGCATTTATAGCAAATTTTATCGTCTTTCCGATTCTGTAAACTTATTTGCAATTGGGGGAGCCATCTTTTTGGTTTTTTCGAATAACGGTAAATTGCAAATATCTCAAAAACGGTACCATAGAATAAAAAATGAACTCAATTTTCGAAATCAGGGGGTGATTTTACATACGAATTTCATAACGGCGTTTCTGGTAAAGAAAAAAAGTTGAAATTAGTGGTCCAGTGTAATTTTAGCCAAGGTGATGGCCATGGTTCAACTATATGGCTCATCTGTACAAAAACAAAATATGTTAGTTCAGATTGTCAAAATCTGCGTGTTGGTGTTATGCGAATGGAATGGAATGAAAACATAAAACTTAGCAGTTTTTGTATGTAGTAACAAAATGTTGCCCATGTGTTGGTTTCGTTTTGAGTTTGCCATCTCCTTTTGACAATCCCATCGACCATGCAATGACAAAAATAAAATCAGCTGAGATGAGCCAACCATATAATTGAGCCATGGTGATGGCAAATCAAATTCGACTAATTCACTGTGCAGAAGAATGTCAAGCCAAAAGAAAATGTTCATTGATTTCGATTAAATGACATATTGTAGTACAAGGCGTTGTATGGAAAATAATCCAGAAGAAGCAATCAGCTGTTGGGATAACAACAACTGGTACTCAATTCGCCTTGATTTTAACGTAACTTTTCGAAACGAAATAACGCATTTGATAATACTCACCCTCATAAATTTAACTGTCGCTTCTTGTCTTATCTGCAGCATTGATTTTTTCAGTATCATAAAAAAATAAAACATTAATGCATTTCTTAAATATGGATACTCCATGCAGGAAAATAACGCCCGAGGTCTGTCTTAACTTTCTGTCTGAAAATTCAACAGAACTGAATTGCTGGATTTCAGAGTATCAGATTGACCACAACTAAAGAATATGAAAACATACTCCTGACGTCAATGAGGTGATTGTAGATCTTGAACAATATCATGAAGTTGCGGATGAGTATCTGGGACGCTTTTAATACGGAAACTCGGGATCGACGGTATACGGTCCCAAGACCAACATTTACCTATGTAAACCAACCGTTGACGTAGGCTCGTTGAGCAGAAAGGGGACTCGTGTAAAAATATATAGCGGCAGAGAGACAGCAAGGATTCTTCAACAAATAAGAGCTTTAGGATTTACCTGATGGCAAAAAAAATGTTTGCTTATCAGAACTTTATTTTAAACAACTCTGGCTAGCCCTAGAAACCCTCTTCTAGCATTTTTTTATTTATTTTTTTTTTAACTTTGCCTATAACTTGATGTAGCCTGACCCATTTTAAATTATATAAGGAATTATGCTTGGAGACTCACTGCAACCAGCTAGGATGAGTTTCCAAAAAAACAAGGCCCAGGCGTGAAATCTGACTTCTGCTTATGATACTTAAATAGGCTTTTTTTGACCGTAAGTGTATGGTATGTACAACAAAAAGCTATAGTAATCACATCAGAGTGAAAGGTATATAAATATCGCAAAATTTCTTTTGCGAATAGTTTAGAAAATATGTAAGGAAGCACAAATGCTGGAAAACCGCACATTGTATACCCAGCTGTAGATTTTCCCAAAAGCTCAAGCATGGCAGATGCAGCCAACAACTGAAGTTCCTCGCATTCTCGCCGTTCTGCCTCTCGTTTTTTTTCCTTTTGAATAGGCGTATCTCTTCCTTCATCGCCTCACAATAACGTTTCAATAGCACTGCGACAATAACAACAACAACCGCGGGCTGTCACGCCCATACGGAGGGTGGCCCTATAAGCAGCGTCCTTCTTTGCAATATAAAAGTTAACACGGTTGCAGCTTAAACTATTCTCTTCCAGTGTTTCTACCGCTTTAGTTACGGCTAATATTTCCGCTTGGAAAACGCTACAGTAATCTGGCAGCTTGTAAGGTCTGTTTATTTCTGGATCAGCACAGTATACCGCAGACCCTGCTCCTTCCACTACTTTGGAACCATCTGTGTACACATTTATCGTCTCGTCCGCCATTTGAGCACCCTTGCGCCAACCATCCACCTCTATTGTGGCCTTAAGGGTCTCCCACGAAGCGCAGATAGGGAATCAGGTAGTCTGTTCGTCCTGTGATTGATGACGCTATACTACGACGGCCGTATGGTTGGAGCTCAAGTTGCCCCGAGGCACTGAGCCTGGTTGCAGTTGTTAACGGTATTATCTTTGTTACCAGGTCTAAAGGTGGAATGTGCAGAATGGCATATAATGCAGCCGTCGGGGTTGTTTTCAGGGCTCCCTTAATGCTAAGCATTGATAGTCTGCATACCCCCTCTAATTTTTTGAGGTAGGTTGTTTTTTGTGTGGCTTTCCACCAAACAAGAAGTCCATAGTATAGAATAGGGTTTACAATCGCTGTAATAACCCCCACGACGTGGGGTTTACGTACACCCCAGCATTCTTTTACATGCATAAAGTGCCGTTGAGGCCTTTTTCACCCTTCCTCGACGTTGAGCTTCCATGACAGCTAGATGTTTTGTGCAAGGTTTCTACCGTAGGGTCACCCCTCCTAACTTTAGCTAGGTCCCAGAAAACTTTTGGTGTTTACGGAGTTATTCAATAACATAAGTCCTGGTGCTGAATTAGGATTTCTCCGTTTGGTTGTCAAACAGATTCTGGTCTTTATAGTCAAAAAAGTTCAAAGCAACCTTTATAATAACAAGTAAGGAAGGCTAAGTTCGGATGTAACCGAACATTACATACTCAGCTGAGCGCTTTGGAGACAAAATAAGAGAAAATTACCATGCAGGAAAATGAATTGACATTGGTATCAAACGGAAGATAATAGAGTTTTTTAAAAGCGAGTGTACCTTAGTTCTATAGGTGGACGCCTTTTCGAGATATCGAAATAAAGGTGGACCAGGGGTGGCTCTATAATGTGTTTGTACGATATGGGTACCAAATTAAAGGTATTAATGAAGGTTTTAAAAGGGAATGGCCCTTAGTTGTATATGTGAAGGCGTTTTCGAGATATCGACCAAAATGTGGACCAGGGTGACCCAGAACATCATCTGTCGAGTAACGCTAATTTATTTATATATGTAATACTACGAACAGTGTTCCTGCCATGATTCAAAGGGCTTTTGATTTCGCGCTGCAGAACTTTTCCATTTTCTTCTACTTAACCCAGATAACCCTGATGTACTATATGTAGGGCACCAATTTCATGTCGATTCACGCACGCGCCCGATGGCCAGGAAATAACGGGAATGTATTTTTGCATGCAGTAGAAATTGCGCAACAGCGTTAGTAAGGGTTTACAGTCCCTCAGTGAGAGAAGTGCTCGTTGTCTTATTCAGAAAATTACTAATTTTAAAAATGCAAAATTATAACATACGATTTAAAAAGTGAGTTAAAATTTACATGATAAAATTTAACAAATATATTTTTTTTATTAAAAAATTATAGAGAAACAAACGAGTTTTTAAATATGTAAAATTATAGTTAAATACATTGAAAATTAATTAGTAGTAAAAATGAGCAAATGTTAGTGTCCTACATATAGTACATTAGGAAGGTAGGTGTCTACAAGATCTATTTTTTTGCAGGGGTCTCTGGCTTCATGAGGTTCTTGTTTTGTTGGAAGATGGTGAAGAAAACACTGGCGACATCGATGAAGTGGTTTTGTTTCCTCCAGTTAATGCAAACGACGAAGATTCTGGTCCTGAGGAAGCTTTTGGCGTACATAATTTTCCATCTGCCCAACTGCAAGCACCAGCAGAAATAAAATTTAGTGCAGCCGGGCCTGAAAGCTCATCGGATGAGTCGGACGATAATATACCGTTATATATGTAGAACAACCGCCTTTGATTTACATGTATAACTCTAACATGGGAGGAGTGGAACGTTCTGGCCAAAATATAAGCTTGTATAGAACTTCAATGAGGGGCAACTGGTACCTACCTTTGCTAGCCCACTGCATTGATATGGCGCTTGGCTCCAAAACGCTTGGATCATACATCGCGAACGGGGCGGAAGTTTTGACCAACTGAGCTTTAGGCGTGCAGTGGCTACCATGCTTCTGACTGCCCATAGAAAGCAATCAACCTACCAAAAAGGACATACAAGTTGCCCCAAAGAAGCCGAGATTCGCTATGACCGTATGGATCATCTTGTAGAGCCACAGGAAAAACAAACCCGATGTGGATATTGCCATCAAAAAACTACTACAAGATGTGTAAAATGCAATATTGGAGTACATACCAAGTTTTTTGTAAACTTCCATTCCAATAAATAAAAATATGTTTCTATCCCTTATATTCCTAATGTACTATATATAGAACACCTCTAAAATTATAAAAAAAAAAAATTTAAAAAAAAGTATCAGAGTCTCTTTCTATAGCGGTTTTAAACAGACATTTCCAAAAAAATCAAAAGTTTTCGCCTGAGTAACTTTTAGGGTTATCTGGGTTAATATGGTAGGCGTCACACCCATTTTACAAAGTTTTTTGTAAAATTATGTATACTTTGCGTCATCCCTTTTTTCGTATTTGGTATAGAATTATGGCATTTTTCGAAATCGAAAAAGTGAGCGTGGCCATAGTCGGATTTCGCCCATTTTTACTACCAAGATAGAGTGAGTTCAGATAAGTACGTGAACTAAGTTTAGTAAAGATATATCCATTTTTGTTCAAGTTATCGTGTTAACGGCCGAGCGGAGGGACAGACGGTCGACTGTGTATAAAAACTGGGCGTGGCTTCAACCGATTTCGCCAATTTTCACAGAAAACAGTTATCGTCATAGAGTCTATGCCCTTACCAAATTTCACAAGGATTGGTAAATTTTTGTTCGACTTATGGCATTAAAAGTATTCTTGACGAATTAAATGAAAAAGGGCGGAGCCACGCCCATTTTGAAATTGTGTTTTATATTTGTATTTTGTTGCACCATATCATTACTGGAGTTGAATGTTGACATAATTTACGTATATAAACATATTAAATTTTTTGTTAAAATTTGACTTAAAAAAAAAATTTTTTTTTTAAGTGAGCGTGTTCGTCATCCGATTTTGCTAATTTTTATTTAGAACACATATGGTAATAGGAGTAACGTTCCTGTCAAATTTCATCTTGGTATCTTCAACGACAGAAAATTACAGATTGCAAAACTTGTAAATTACCTTCTTTTAAAAGTGGGCGGCGCATGTTGGTAAGGCGCATGCAGCAGCTTCTTAGCAAAATATGGGCGGACGAGTGCATGCCCGACGGTTGGAATCTAAGTGTTCTTTGCCCAGTCCACAAGAAGGGGGATACTGCAAAATGCACCAACTATCGTGGAATCAGCCTTCTTAATATCGCATATAAGATCCTTTCAAGTGTATTGTGCGAAAGATTGAAGCCCACCGTGAACCGGCTGATTGGACCTTATCAGTGCGGCTTCAGACCTGGTAAATCTACCATCGACCAGATTTTCACAATGCGCCAAATCTTGGAAAAACCCCGTGAAAAGACACATCACCTCTTCGTCGACTTTAAAGCCGCCTTCGACAGCACGAAAAGGAGCTGCCTATATGCCGCCATGTCTGACTTTGGTTTCCCCGCAAAACTTATACGGCTGTGCAAAATGACGTTGAGCAACACCATCAGCTCAGTCAGAATTGGGAAGGACCTCTCCGAGCCGTTCGAAACTAAACGAGGTTTCAGACAGGGTGACCCCCTATCGTGCGATTTCTTTAATTTGATGCTGGAGAAAATTATACTAGCTGCAGAACTTAACCGCACTGGAACAATATACTATAAAAGGGTGCAATTACTGGCATACAGAGCTGGGTAAATTCAATTCCATTACATTACTCTTTACATTCCTCAGTAATTGGAATAAGTAATCAATTCCTTTCCTCCACGGCAAAGGAATTGATTACTTTTCAATTCCTCCAAAAAAAAAATACCAAAAGTAATTTCGTTTTTTGAGGCTCAAGTACAAAAAATTTTTTGTATGTAATTGAAAAAAAAAAAATACTTTGCTCAAATGTAAGTTCTGCCCCAGTACTTTGGAAAGGAATTGCAAATGGAATTGAAAACTTTCCAATTACATTACAAGGAATGAAAAAGTCCTTTCGAATTTCCCATTCCATTCCTCAAAGGAATTGCGAAAGTAATTGAAAAACTACAAGTTAGTTTGTGTATAGGAACTTACTCCGGTTGATGTGAGTGACTTTTCGGGTCACACTTTTCATTATTTCATCAGATTTGTCTTATGAGTGGGAACTGAAAGCATTTGGAAACACCAATGAATATAAAATCATTATCCTCTTAAAGTTCACAGCTTAAAGTTCCTCCGCTATCAAAGGGTGGTGGCTATAGGAAAGCAGCATCCTTTTTTAATTTCTTTGATACATTCAGCTGGCATAACGTAAACACCATTAATTATTTAAAATGCGTTTCCTTTCGTTGTTACATATTTCACAAATGCAATATAGAAAACAGGATTCCAGATGTAAAATGCATTCTAATAAAAAACAATTTGTGTTAAAGAAATTTTAAATTTTTCGCGTGAATTACCTGGCTTTATATGGGAAAAGGGTTTGGAAGTATGCTTCTAATATCCCTCACTAAGGTAGGCACCTTGTTGTTTGTGTGAGGGCTCAGCCGAACACCATAGCGCTCGACTATGAGGCGCAGCGGTTTAGGACTGGCATCTACGCCGTTTCGTCCCATAGGAGGGCGGCGGAATGTCGGTGACCAAGAACTACCAACCCCTAATTCACGGCGTTATTCGGACCGTTCCTATTGGACGATTTGCAGGCAGGGGATAAATTCGAACGAAGCCTTCCCGATACCAGACCACTCGGGAAGTATTGATGGCATTACCATAGTAAGGGGCGCTACTGTGTAGGGCGGTACTTTCCCCGTACATAATACTGAACCGCTGAGCCCGGGCAGGTGGTCATACGATGAAGAAGAACGACTCATTATCTAATTCTAATAAGGACGGTGATAATGGGAGGACTCAGTCACAAGCCAAAAACGACAAAAACGCATTAGGCGATGCGTCGGACCCGGGGAGCGAGAGTAGTGCTGATTCAATGAACTCCGGGTTGGAAAAGCATACAACTGAAAACGGAGTAGAAGAGTGGAGAAGGGTACTGGGAAGAGGAAGTAAGAGAGCCCTGTCGCATTACCGATCAGCACTAAGAATTGTCCAACGCCTGAGAGCAGTGGTCGACCCAACAGAAGGGGAGATCGAGCACTTGGAATGCGCTCATGAGGCGGTAGAAATAGGTCGAAGGCAGTTCAAAAGGTCTGCTAAGGAGTAGGAAGAAGTGTCGACTGACAGAATGAAGAGGCAAGCGAAAAGTCTGCCTTCAAGAGTCTAAAGGACCCAGTCCAAGAGCCGCGAGGCAGAGCAGCCGCATAGACAAAATAAGTAGGCCTAAAGCTGTAGGACAGGTGGCCCTCGAAAGCTGCAAGTCAGAGGAAGGACATCAAAAGTGGCGAAGTGCCAACTAGGGAAGTAGGAGATAAGCCAAAAGGAGAAAAAGCTAAGACTCCGGCTTTTCCCGAGAAGATGAATGATGTGGCAAGGTAGTCACTGACTTTGGCGCTGGTTGATCGTAGGAATCCTTTCGGACAGATGACTACTGAAAGGTGGAGATCTGTAGAAAGGGAGTGGCTAGAGGAAGTGGTTCCAAACCTCCAAAGCCAAGGCACGAACGCGAAGTTCGAGGAGGTGGATAAAGCGCAAATCCCCACGGTACCAAAAGTTAAAGTATGGATACCATGCGTAATGAAGTCGAAGGATACACTGCGACTTCTGCAGAATCAGAATCCGAATATACCGACACAGGATTGGACATTGGGATCTATACATTGATTTCCATTGTGCTGCAATATCACCAGGCTCAGCGCTATGATTCGAGCTCACCTGATATATGTTTAACAATTATTTTTGTTTTTATCGGCCTATTGATAAATCATTCAAGGTTCTAATCGAGCTCAAGGCCAGAACAATAATTTTTGTTTTTTCCAATGATAATTATTGTTATTTTTTAATTTTTCTAAATTTGAAAAAAAGTATTTTGTTTTTGGAATAGTAAGTAGAAAATTTTTCAGACAACCTGCCATAGCTGCGCAGATTAATTTGACATTCCCAAGTGCTCATGGTTTATTAACAATTGTTTTTGTTTTTATCGGCCTATTGATAAATCATTCAAGGTTCGAATCGAGCTCAAGGCCAGAACAATAATTTTTAATTTACCAGTCAAACAAACCACCGCTGTATAGCTAAATGGTTAGCGCAGCATGCTTAAAGCGTACTGATGATGAAGGCTTAGCACCCTTCGAAATGGATCTATCTGCGCAGCTATGGCAGGTTGTCTGAAAAATTTTCTACTTACTATTCCAAAAACAAAATACAATTTTTCAAATTTAGAAAAATTAAAAAATAACAATAATTATCATTTGAAAAAAAAAACAATTATTGTTCTGGCCTTGAGCTCGATTCGAACCTTGAATGTTTAAAAATTAATTAAAAGATGCTGTAAAGTCCTTATCTAACCCAAAAAAACACAATGATAACACAGGCCGACAGCATTTCAGACCCAGAAATCGGACTATATATTTTCGATGGATTTTGATGCTATGAATCGAAATCTGGCCTGAAAATTTCTCTATCAGCTCTGGTTTTCGAGATATCCTAACCTAAAAGTGTCTAACCCCTAGAAATCACCCCTACCACACCACAAAATTTCAAAATGGGATATCTCAGCGAAAAAATATTTGAGCAAACTCAACGCCATTTGAAAGAAGACTTGTATTTAAAGATGCCATCCTTTAATTTTGGTGAAAGAAAACATCTGCAAGACTACATAACTTCAAATATGGGAAAAAATTGTGTTTTTTGCACTTTTAGGTTAGGATATCTCGAAAAACAGAGCTGATAGAGCAATTCTGATACCAGATTTGGATTCAGCGCATCATATGCCTTCGAAAATATATAGTCCGGTATCTGGGTCTGAATGTAGGTTAAATTTTGTCGGCTTGTGTAATTTATCCATCGCCTTTGGCGATACAACTCTGGTGACTCCAAGACATGCGTGAGCGGTTTTTGCCGGCAATCTTTAATGCCCGGAATTTTTAATTCCCCGGATGAGGGGAACATAGACACAAACACGACGTATGACCCGTTACCATCACCCCACAGAGGTTGAAGAAGCCATGAAAAAAGCCAAAACTTCTAAATCAATAGGTCCAAATGGAGTAGTCATGCCAATGCTAAAACATCTTGGCGCTGAGGGAGAAAGCTATCTGATGCACGTTTACTCCGTTCGCAAGTAGCGAAGACATTGGAAACCTTCCTGTTCCGTCAGTTTAGTGCGAATCTTTGCCTAGCCACTCATCAGCATGGCTTCCACAAAATACATAGCACTACCAGCACTATCAAAAGCGTTTGACACAGTCAACCACGGTACTATACTCCAAGATATAGAAGATTCACCCTTTCCCCTTTGTATAAAAAGATAATCTGCAATTTATCTGAACCTAGCCGGCCAAATCCACGGTCCCTGTTTTGCGACGTGGAATATTGGACGTTCACGTTGATGGTGTTGCGCTACCGATTATCAGCCATTAAAATATTTCAGGAGTAACATTCGATCACACTCTCACCTTCAAGACGTATGCCATCGAAGTTGTATCTAAAGTATAAATCCGCAACAAAATCCTCAAGTCGCTTGCCATTAGCACTTGGGGAAAAGATGGGAAAACGTTGCTAGCCACGTACAAAGCAATTGGCCGGCCACTCAACAGCAAATCTAAACTACGATGATACAATCTTACCATAACCTTCCTCATATATGGCGAGAAGAAATGAATTGCAAGTCATTGAAGGCAGTGCTTGTGTTTTGAAAACATTTTCTTATGGTCCAAAAAGTTACTATGGCCTCATAAAATCACCACTTGAATCGCAAAAATATTTTTTACACTAAGAAATTTTCCAATTACATTTGCAATTCCTTTCGAAAGTATTTGAACAAAGTATTTTTTGTTTTCTCAATTACAAACAAAAAAATTTTCGTATTTGAGCTTCAAAAAACGAAATTACTTTTGGTATTTTTTTTTTTTTTTTGAGGAATTGAAAAGTAGTAATCAATTCCTTTGCTGTGGAGGAAAGGAATTGATTACTTTCCTCAAGTACATGTAATGGGGAATCGACGGGTATTGATTACCTAAAGTAATCATTCCTACCCAGCTCTGCTGGCATATGCTGATGACATTAATATCATCGGCCTAAACACCCGCGCTGTTAGTTCTGCTTACTCCAAACTGGAAAAAGAAGCGGTAAAGATGGTGAATGAGGACAAAACGAAGTACCTGCTGTCATCGAGTCAGCGCATACGCGCCTTGGCAACCACAATACTGTTGACAGCCATAATTTCGAAATAGTAAAAGACTTCGTTTATTTGGGAACCAGTATCAACACTAGCAACAACATCAGCACTGATATCCAGCGAAGAATCAATCTTGCCAATAAATGCTACTTTGGACTAGGTAGGCAACTGAAAAGTTAAGTCCTCTCTCGGCGAACGAAAATCATACTCTACAACTCACTTATCGTACCCGTCCTGCTATATGGGGCAGAAGCATGGACCATGACAACAGCAGATGAAGCGGCTTTGGGAGTGTTCGAGAGAAAAGTTCTTCGAAAGATTTATGGACCTCTACGCGTTGGCGATGGCGAGTACCGAAGAAGATTTAATGATGAGCTGTACGAGCTATACGCAGACATCAACATAGTCCAGCGAGCTGCGCTGGCTAGGCCATGTTATGCGAATGAAAGATGATGCTCCGGCCAAGAAAGTGTTTCTATCGGAACCCGCCTATGGAAGCAGAGGTAGAGGGCGGACCCCACTCCGTTGGAAGGACCAGGTGGAAAACGATTTAAACTCCCTTGGTGTGACCAATTGGCGCCGGTTGGCGGAGCAAAGGAGCGACTGGCGCGCCTTGTTGGACGGTCATAACCGTTTATACGGTTAAGCGCCAATTAAGTAAGAGTGGGCGGTGCCACGCCCATTGTCCAAAATTTTATTAATTTTCTATTCTGCGTCGTAAGGTCTACCCACCTACCCAGTTTCATCGCTTTATCCGTCTTTGGTAATGAATTAACGCACTTTTTCGGTTTTTCAAAATTTTCGATATCGAAAAAGTGGGCGTGGTTATAGTCCGATTTCGTTCATTTCAAAATAGCGATCTGAGATGAGTGCCCAGGAATATTACGTACCGAATTTCATTAATATACCTCAAAATTCACTCAAGTTATCGTGTTTACGGACAGACGGACGGACGGACATGGCTATATGAATTTCCTTTTCTTCGCCCATATCATTTTGATATATAAAATACTATATCTATCTCGATTAGTTTATGCCGTTACGGCGTAAGATTATGCAAACAAAATTAATATATACATATATGCTTCGATCGAAAAGCGACAACCACAATTTAGTACATAATAATAGTAATAACTAGAGGAGGAAAACTATCGACGATAGTTATCGATACTAGTTTTTAACTATCGATAGTACTATCGATGTTTTATGACTATCGATACTATCGTTTAAAGTATTGTAGTAGAGGAATTGTACGTTTATTTATAATATTGTAACGAATCTGCCGCAAATCCTCTTATTTGCAATCCTCTGCTAAGTTCGAATCACAAAACTGTTGAATAAATAACTCCAATATTGAATAATGGAAAAATGGCCTTTATTAAAATGCTTCACAATAACACTCAAACTGTGCAACGAATAGCTTAATAACCAAACTGATAGCTCAAATGAAACTCCACTATTCAAAATAATACTGCTATTGCTCGCTAGATATCGTGTTAATCAAACTGCTTGACAACTCAAATCAAACTGAATTACTTCTTACTCGCCTGCACCGCTTTTATAGTTTATGCTGCATACTTCTAGGCTCTTCGATTTCCAGAAGTTACTAGTTGTTTCGGCTACAAAATCGCCAGCCACAACTACGTGCACAAATTATTGCCCTCTCTTGTGGCCACTGAGATAAGATATATGCATGTGTTTGTGCATTGCCGCTCCGCTGCTCGTATACGTACATATGTGTAGACGCAATTATTTATTCGTTTATGTAAACACATAAAGATTGAATTATTGATGTGAATGTTTGTAGTTTACAGTCTCTCGCGCGCACATAGCCGTATAAGTAAATGCATCGGTGTGTGACATCTCTCTGGGCTGCCTTATATATGTGTATACTTGATTTGATTATTAACGTAAATACTGCTTGGCATGGCCTTAGCATCGCCTTAGTGATGGGATAACTTAGGGGTGGTAATATCCGTGACACTGCCCTCCACCTAAGTCTGATCGTCCCGATCAGACAAATCTCTCGATCTAAACGTTGCCAGCCTTTCCAAATGGACCACTTTCATTTTGGTTCGTGGTTTACCGATGGTTTGTATGCGGTACACTACATCGTTGATCCGTTTTACAACTTTGTATGGGCCTTCCCAATTACACTGCAATTTCGGGGACAAACCTTTTTTACGTTGTGGGTTGTATAACAGCACCAAATCTCCTTCCTGAAAACCTTCTGAATTAATTGCTTTATCGTATCTGGCTTTCATCTTGTCACTCATCATCTTTGTTCGTTGCCTTATCAGATCATGTATTTCTCTTAGCTCTTCTTCCAAATCACTAGTGGATTTCCTGACATTTCTCTCCGCATTGGCATCTATCCCAAACTTCAAATCAGCTGGCAGTCTAAGGTCATTGCCAAAAATTACTTTTGCAGGGGTTTGGCCCGTTGTCTCATGCACTGCTGATCGGTAAGCCATCAAGAATAATGGTATGCGGGTATCCCATTCTTTATGGTACTTGTCTACTACTTTCCTTAAGTGCTCCTCCAATTCGTTGAATCGTTCTACCATACCATTGGATTGAGGATGCGATGCAGTTGTCCGTGTTTTTCGAATGCCCAATGACTTACACATTTCCTGGAACACAGCTGATTCGAAATTCCTGCCTTGGTCAGAATGTAACTCCATTGGTACACCATACCTTGCAACCCATTCGTTTTTAACCACTTCTGCTACTGTTTCTGCTTCTTGGTTTGGGATTGGGTATACCTCTGGCCATTTACTGAAATAATCCATAACCACCAGTACGTATTTGTTTCCGCGGTTACTAGTAGGAAATGGACCTGCGACATCCATGGCGATCCTTTCAAATGGCGCACCTGAGTTATATTGCTTCATCTGGCCATGACTTCGTGTTCTGGGCCCTTTCGCTCTGCTGCAAACCTCGCAGTTCGCAATCCACTCAGTGACCGACTGACGGCAACCAACCCAATAGAATCTCTGTTTAATCTTCTCGAGCGTCTTCGTGATTCCAAGATGACCTCCGCTTGGACCATTATGCAGCTCGCTGAGCACGTCAGGAATCCTCTTTCTGGGAACAACTATCAGTTTATTCTTGTATTTACCATCCTCAGTCTCCCATACTCGATGAAGGCAACCGGATATCAATTCTAAACTGTTCCACTGTGCCCAATATGACTTCGCAATGGGATTCTCTGCTGACATCTCTTCTCTGTTTGGTCTTTCATTTCGTTCGAGCCCTTGCATAACACGTGACAGATCTGCATCTTCTAGCTGGCACTTTCTTAGCTGTTCCTTGTCCCATTCATCTGTACATGTTATATTCATTAGCCGGACATCTATAATGTCTTCTTTAGCCTCGGCTTTTGAACAGTGCTTGCATTCCAAACTACATGGTCTTCGTGACATTGCATCAGCATTTCCATGGGTACTACCTTTTCGATGCTCAATGGAAAAGTCGTAGCTTTGTAGTCGCTCGATCCACCGTGCCAATTGTCCTTCCGGATTACGGAACTGCAGAAGCCATTTCAACGCTGCGTGATCTGTCCTGACACGGCATCGCTGGCCGTAGAGGTATTTGTGAAAATGTTTAATGCAGTCTACCAATGCCAACAGCTCTCTCCGCGTAACACAGTAGTCCCTCTCTGGTTTTCCAATCGAACGGCTGTAATATGCAACTACCTTCTCCTGTCCATCGACCAGTTGTGATAAAACGCCTCCTATAGCATATCCACTCGCATCGGTATCCAGAATAAATGTTGCTCCTGGAATCGGATATGCTAACATTGGGGCAGTGCACAAACGCTCCTTCAATGTTTGGAAAGCCACTTCTTGCTCCTTCTTCCATTCAAAAGCTTTGTTTTTTCTTGTAAGCTCATGAAGGCTATGGGCTACGCTGGAAAAATTTGGTACAAATCGGCGGTAATATGTGCACAGCCCAAGAAAACTTCTCAATTCATGTAGGTTCTGTGGTCTTGGCCAATCCTTTACAGCCTCTATTTTTTCGTTCGCAGTGCAGATGCCCTCTGTCGTTACCTTGTGACCCAAATAATTGACTTCCTTTTTAAACAGCGCACACTTTTTGGGACTTAACTTCAGACCAGCGCCAGCTATTCTCTGGAAAACTTCCTCCAAGTTCTTAAGATGTTCATCAAAACTCTTGCCCAATACGATGATGTCGTCCAGGTACACCAAGCATGTTTTCCAATGTAGTCCTTTCAGTACCTGGTCCATGAGTCTCTCAAAAGTAGCTGGTGCATTACAAAGTCCAAAAGGCATCACTGTAAATTGCCAAAGACCATCACCGACACTGAAGGCTGTTTTCTCTTTATCTTCCTCCTTCAACTCAACTTGCCAGTAGCCGCTTTTCAAGTCCAGTGTGGAAAACCATTTCGTACCAGATAGCGAGTCCAGAGTGTCGTCAATTCTTGGCAACGGGTAGCTATCCTTTTTCGTAACGTCATTCAACTTCCGGTAGTCCACGCAAAACCTCATTTTTCCATCCTTCTTCTTTACAAGTACTACCGGTGAGCTCCATGGACTAGCTGATGGTTCGATGACGCCGCTGTCACTCATTTCTTGTATGATTTGACTCACAACTTCCCGCTTCGCTAGTGGAACACTACGTGGAGCTTGACGGATCGGCCTCGCATCTCCAGTGTCAATTTGATGTTTCACAACATTGGTGCGGCCTGGTTTGGAACCATCCTGGTCAAATATGTTCGCATATTTTATGAGCAGTTGTTTTGCCTTACTCTGATAGGCTTCCTCTAGCCCATGCGTCCATGCCGTGATATCATTTGAAAGATCAGTATTACTAGATGAAACGTGTTCCTGGAGCTGTTCACAGTTAATAACTACTTCGGCCTCTTGGCATCTTCCCAAAATAGCTCCTTTGGTCAAATTGAATGGTGACTTGAACTCATTTAGTACTCTTACCGGAATACGTCCATCTTGTTTTGTCATAGCCAGGGTTTTTCCTACAAGTATGTTCAGTGCTGATTTATTTGCTGCTTCCACAACCCACAATTTGTTTGTCCCACAATCTCCATCAACCTTTGCCCAGATGACTGCTTCTGATTTTGGTGGTATTTGCTGACTCTCTTCCACCAGCACTCGTTTACTACTGTAGCCTCTCTCGTAGCCGAAATTAAGTGGCACATCCATGTTCTTATATCGCATCGTCTTGCTTTGCATATCGATTTTGATGCCTTGGTTGATTAAGAAGTCCACTCCAATTATGATTTCATCAACAATATCTGCCACTATAAAATTGTGTAGTACCGTGACGTTCCCAATTGCTACTTGACATTCTACTTCTCCAATTACCTGGGTGTCTTCTCCAGTGGCTGTACGCAATATTGCTCCATGCAATGGTCTTATCTTCTTGTTGACTAAATCCGCTCGAATGATGGAATGAGATGCACCCGTATCTACAGTCAGTAAACGTTCCTTTCCATCCACATTTCCTCCGACAGTAAGATTGCTCGACCTTCTTCCAATTTGTGAGATAGAGATTATGGGGCATTCAATTGAGGGAGTCAGCTGTCGCCCCTTGCTGCTGACTCGCTTTAGTTTAACGATTGATTTGTCTTGGAGATTTGCTCATCTCCTTCTGCTCTGCGTTTACGACCACCCACATTGTTGGAACTGTTAGGGTTGGTGTTGCAATAACGCGCAATATGCCCTGGCTTTCCACACTTAAAGCATTTGACTGCATCATTATTCTTCTGCTGCGTACCCTTCAATGCTTCCAAAATTGCGTCTACCCAGTCTGGCTTTTCCACTTCCACGCGATGAGCTTTGTACGCTGGCTTACTCAAAAGTGAGGCTGTTTCCTGAGTCAGTGCATGCGATACCGTTTCAGCAAACGTTAGTTTTGGATTCGCATATGTAGCCCGCTTCGTTTCCACATCTCGTATGCCATTTATGAAGCTCTGGATTTTTACCCTTTCAGTGTATTCCACGGGTGCGTCTGCATTTGCAAGATGAGCCAATCTTTCAATATCTGAAGCAAACTCCTGCAATGTCTCATTTGCTTTTTGGTAGCGGTTTTGCAACTCAATTTGGAATATCTGTTTCCTATGCTCGCTTCCGTAACGTCTCTCTAAAGCGCTCATCAATGTTTCGTAGTGGTTCCGCTCGTACTCTGGGATGGTCTGTAAGATTTCCGCGGCAGGCCCTTTCAGTGCCACGAACAGAGCTGCAACTTTATCTTCAGCATTCCATTGGTTCACTGCTGCGGTCTTCTCAAACTGTAGCTTAAAGACCTGAAAAGGAACAGAACCGTCAAAGGATGGTGTCTTTACCTTTGGATTACTCGCTGAAACAGCTGAGCGGTTTAGTTGTAACTGCTCCATACGACCTTTTAACGCTTCTATTTCGGCATCAATTTTGTCCTCGAGTTGTAAAATTTTTGCATCCTGTTCTTCCAGTTTCACAAAGAGCTGCGATGATACCTGTTCCGAAATTTGTGCCGACATTTCAGATATACGTGCCTCTTGCGCTTCCAGTTGAGATGCCAAATGTGTCTTCTGTTCTTCAAATTGTGATGTTATACGGGTTTCCTGCGATTCCAGTTGGGATACCATATACGTCTTCTGTTCGTCAAGTTGTGAAGAAATTTGTGTTTCCTGTGCTTCAATCTTCGATGTTATTCGTGTCTCTTGGGATTCCATCTGTGATGACATATACGTTTTCTGTTCTTCTAGTTGAGATGCCAGTTGCGACGACATTGATGCTACTGTCGATGTTTGTGCAGATATTGCAGCCAATATCATGTTCAAGTCTGTGCTTGTAACTGTCTGCGATGTTTCGTTTTTCTCTTCAATTTTTGTTGTTGTTTCGTCCCCATCAGGATAAAAGACAAACTCGTCCACATCAATTCCTTGCGACTCCATTACCTCTCGTAGCCGTGCTTGAAGTTCGATTTTATTGCCGGTTGTATTTAATCCACGGTTCTCCAACTCCTTTTTCAGTTACTGGATCTTCAATTCACTGAACTTTGCCATGTCCAAGTTGTATTCCCAATCTTCGGAATTTATTCAACAATTCCTCTTCTGACACCAATTGTAACGAATCTGCCGCAAATCCTCTTATTTGCAATCCTCTGCTAAGTTCGAATCACAAAACTGTTGAATAAATAACTCCAATATTGAATAATGGAAAAATGGCCTTTATTAAAATGCTTCACAATAACACTCAAACTGTGCAACGAATAGCTTAATAACCAAACTGATAGCTCAAATGAAACTCCACTATTCAAAATAATACTGCTATTGCTCGCTAGATATCGTGTTAATCAAAGTGCTTGACAACTCAAATCAAACTGAATTACTTCTTACTCGCCTGCACCGCTTTTATAGTTTATGCTGCATACTTCTAGGCTCTTCGATTTCCAGAAGTTACTAGTTGTTTCGGCTACAAAATCGCCAGCCACAACTACGTGCACAAATTATTGCCCTCTCTTGTGGCCACTGAGATAAGATATATGTATGTGTTTGTGCATTGCCGCTCCGCTGCTCGTATACGTACATATGTGTAGACGCAATTATTTATTCGTTTATGTAAACACATGAAGATTGAATTATTGATGTGAATGTTTGTAGTTTACAGTCTCTCGCGCGCACATAGCCGTATAAGTAAATGCATCGGTGTGTGACATCTCTCTGGGCTGCCTTATATATGTGTATACTTGATTTGATTATTAACGTAAATACTGCTTGGCATGGCCTTAGCATCGCCTTAGTGATGGGATAACTTAGGGGTGGTAATATCCGTGACAATATAAAAACGCATTGGTAACTCATGTTACGATGGCATGTTGGTAGCACTTATTTTGACTTTTTCAAATGAGCGGAAATTTCAGAAGGGATAGAAGTGTGTAAAACACGCGTATAAATTGGAACGAGTTTCGCATTGTTATACTCTTATAAATTTAATTTTATATAGAAGAAGTTCGCCAAATTTTATATAAATCGTCAACTTTCGCACATTCTGAACAAAATGGATAGCGTAAAAATACACGTCCAAAAAAATTTTGTAAAAATCTAGAACAGCGGTCGACTGCTAATACGGGGATTCAAGGGGTTGTGTAGCGCAATATATAGCTTCTCCAACCCAATTGTCAACCTCACCTTCGAGCGGCGAATCCCGTTTCACTAACAGACGAGGCTCTGGCGACCCCAAGCTCCTCATGGAACTTGGGGGTGGGGAGGGAGGGATGGCCTGAAGGTTTAATGTGGCCATATAAATCGTTCCCGAGATGGTCGGGCCAGCACCTTAATGGTGCTGTGTTACCGGAGCGTATCGGATCTGTATCCGACAAAGGACCATCACATCGATAACACTCCCCAAAACCTTCGGGGAGTAACTAATCGCTACAACAACAACAACAACAACAACAACAACAACAACTGCTAATACGCGTCCGAATATATCGGGATGGGTATCAAACGACGCGTCTTTACACCAAGATGGAAGCTTTGTGGGCAGATATTTTTATAGTTGAATTTAACAGTTTTCATGTGGTTGTTGTACATAGAAAAAAAATTGGTGTAGAAAAAGATTTTGCGCGCATTTAATTTAAATCCCAAAAAGGTGTTGCAAAAACACTGTAACGAATTTAGTGAAATTCCGCCTATTTGCAACCTTCTGCTTACGTTCGTATCGCTAAACTGTTGAATAAAACACTCCAATATTCTGTATTACAAAATGGTCTTTATTAGACTACTTCGAAAGTACTTCGCAATTAAACTTCACTTCGCAAATGATAGCGTGCTCAAATCAAACTGATTGACTTACTCAGCTTTCGCTACTTTTATACTCTGTGCCCAAATGTCTAGACGTTTCTTCTGCTAGAATTTTCTACTTGATTACAAGCTATAAACTACAGATAAAAGTTTATAGCTTCTCGCATAGCCATATGCGCGTGTATATGTGAATACTACTTCCAAAGATGACTACATCTGTATGTGAGTTTCTCTCTGCTACTTGTATGTATGTGTGTACATGATGATTAATGTGCTTACGTAGCTTGCTTTAAAGTTTTTGTTGTTGTGCATTTATTTAGTGATGTGAATATTCGTCACAATACTATGCATCCTACCCCCCGGTTTCGGGTGGTTCGGGGTCATTTTCTGTGTTTTCGTGAACATTTTTGATAGACATACAATTTTATTCCGCTTACGGATTATTGATACTGAGGTATTTTGCTCAGATTCAATTTGATCTTTGATTTGTTTGTCCAACCCAGTGTAAATTTTTATAAGCTCGGACAGAAACCGCTAATGCAGAAAGTGTTCTGGCTCCCACACCCGGTTTCGGAGGGGTGCATGGCTATTTTTCGGTTTTGGAAAGATGATACTACTTTCTCTGAAGATATCGTGGACTAGAACAGGGACCTTAATTTTCAAAACTCCTCCAAAATCTTTACACAGCTGCAATGACTTGAATTTCATATTTAAAAGAATTAATACGTATGTACATTTGTGTTCACACAACTATACGCCAAATTTTTTAGTTTTTTTTTGCAACCGTCGCATTGCTTTGCGTCAATCTTTTTGAATATAAAAACCGATTTTCACCGTTTTCACGTAACTCGAAACTTTCGAATTGTTTTGAAAATTAGAATTCTTGTTTTAGTCGACGATAATTACAAAAATAACAGCATCAATTCCCAAATATCTTCACTTTTCTCTTTTTGTAGAACTCAGGTGTGCTCCATAAGAGATTCTCCGGCGCTACGAAAATTTCTCGATAGTATCGATATATCGATAGTATCCTTCGATACTATCGGCGTATATCGATAGTCTATACTAGCGATAGTTTTCCACCTCTAGTAATAACTTTACGCGATATACCTAGTAGAAGACCTCCATCGAACTTCTATATTACGTCGTGCTATATGAACTTTCGCTGAGCTTTTCATGCCAAACCACTGCCAAGGGGCCGTCCCGCTTAAGAGAACGATTTTGGTATTGCTTCTCCCATAACCTTCGGTGTGGTAGGCGGCCGCGCGGAAGATGAAGGTATAATTCATAAAATCTTTATTTTCGACCAAGTTATCCCGTTCATGGAAGTACACGTATAGGTGAATATATGGATGGGCAGGCTAATTACTTTATTACCATTTGTATTGAATGATACACCAGGGTATAAAAAGAAAATATAAAACACCAAAAAATCACAAACATATTCACTTGCATATATATTAAATCGTTCTCCTGTTAAAAGTAAAAATAAATCCACATATAAGCAGCCGAGGAGCCTCGCATCAGTTTTCCAGTGCCAATAACAACATACAAACATACTTCCATACTTATAATCTTGCGTATTGTGCCACTGAGAATTTACAAGCAGCCGCAAAAAATGCACTAAAACATGGCACCGAGTGGGCAGAAATATATTTATATAAAACAAAAAAAACATTTTTTTGTGTTTACTGCGAAAAGGGAGAAAGGCAGTGTATTGGGTGTGAGATATTTGTAATAAATTAATGAGATTTTGTTGGTTGTAAGATTTTCTTGTTGGAGAGTGAATTTTAATGAGTTTACGTTTGGCCCGGTGATTTTATCACGTTTTTATTGCTTTAAATAATACGTTCCATAATTAATAATAAATGCACAACAACATTTAAGCAAGCTACATAAACACATTAATCATCATGTACACACATACATACAAGCAGCAGAGAGATACTCACAAACGCATGTCATCATCAGCTACTACTTCGATCACACATACACACGCATATGGTTACACACTACAAATTTACGCGCGTATGGCTGGTGACCAGGTAGTGGATTCTAGAAGAAGAAACGTCTAGACATTTGGGCAGAGAGTATAAAAGCAGCAGAAGCTGAGTAGTCCGTAATCAGTTGTATTTAAGCACGCTATCAGTTGCGAAGTGAAGTTTAATTGCGAAGTACTTTCAAAGTAGTCTAATAAAGACCGTTTTGCAATACAGAATATTGGAGAGTTTTATTCAACACTTTAGCGATACGAACGTTAGAAGAAAGTTGCAAATAAGCGGAATTTCAGTAAATTCGTTACAGTATCATACACATATTTACCAGGCGAGGCTCTGGCGACCACAAGTTCCTCATGGAACTAGGAGCAGGGAGGGCGGGATGGCCTAGAATTTTTAATGTGGTCATATTAATCGTTCCCGATATGATCGGGCTAGTACCTTAATTGTGCTTGTTACCGGAACGTACCGGATCTATATCTGGCAAAGGACCATCAACATCGATAACACTCCCCAAAACCCAAAACCTTCGGGGAGTGCCTTTATCGTTGCACCATGCTGCCAAAGCATAAACACCACGTGAGCAGGCGAACGAACGCCTAAGCCTAAACCCATCGTATCATGCGTATCCACCCGTCTTATACCCCCGAGTGTCGACAGCCACCCTGTCGCACTGTAGAATTCTGCAATTAAATTGCAGCGGCCTAAGCGGTAGCATCTTAAACTGGCTGAATTTATTCTGGAAAAATAATAGATTTAAGATGCGGCTTTACAGAACAGAAGTAACTATGATTTAGAATTGGAATAGTCAAATATTTTTTTGAAGCCGGCAGTTTAGAAAGGACAAATTTATTTCGATACTATAAATGAAAGGTTGTCAGTGAAAACGGGAGTTAGATCCAATAGGTGCGACCACTCACAAATTGTCATCAATATTCTCTAACGGGAGTCCAATGAAACTTGCAGTTACAACAGGGGTGGACCAGATTGGGATCCCCAGCGGGTTAGGGGGTCAGAATATACCCGCGGTAGGTATGCCTGTCGTAAGAGGCAACTAAAATACCAGATTCAAGGGGCTGTGTAGCGCAACCCGCGCAATATACAGCTTCTCCAAACCCAATTGTCAACCTCACCTATCCGCTGCGCATCCTGTTTGACTAACAGACGAGGCTCTGGCGACCGCAAGCTCCCCATGGAACTTGAGGGTGGGGAGGGAGAGATGGCCTGGAAGTTTAATGTGGCCATATAAATCGTTTCCGAGATGGTCGGGCTAGCACCGTAATGGTGCAAAGCTTTCGGGGAGCAACCGTATCGCTACAACAACAACAACAACAACGAGATTGAGATGGATGTTAGAGGCGGTGGAAAGTTTCTAGAGTTAGTGGAGCCCTAATGCGAATAATGCCCAACATCGGCGGCCCAAGCGAAGCTACCCCTCCGCTATTATCCGACGTAACCAGCTCGATAATATTATATGCAGCATCAGTATGGCACGGATCTAAAATGGTCCACCAAAAAATATACTAGCAGCCTACCGCATTACTGCTATACGAATAGCTTGTGCTTATGGGACGGTGTCCGACGACGCGATCCATGTTTTATCCAGGAAAATCCCATTAGATCTACTCTCAGGTGAAATTGCCGATTTGTATGGCATTGGAATCACCCGACCATCTGAAGATGCTAAGAAAAGCGCAAGGTCACGAACAATAGTTAGGTGGCAAGAACGGTGGGAAGATTCGAGAAAAGGGCGCTGGACCTTCATGCTAGCCCGGAATATAGTAGAATGGTACGAGCGAAAACACGGCGAACTAAATTACCACCTCACACAGATATTGAGCGGGCACGGCGGCTTCAAGGAATATCTACATAAGCGTGGGATAGAGGAGGATCCTTTCTTCCAAACTGTCCCTCCGCCTATATTCTTCTGCAACTTAATTGTAACGGTTTAACTGGCAGGATCGCAGAGATAGTTGACTACATGAATAAAAATTATATCCGAATAGCCGCAATTCAAGAAACAAAGCTAACTGCCAGATCGGACCTCCGAACTTGCGATGGCTACAACATTCATAGGCAAGATCGCACAAGGGGAAATGGTGGTGGCCTTGCCTTGATCACTCATCACACCGTGCAAAATAGTCCATTTCAACCTGACATTAGCCGCAGGGATAATACCTTAGAAAGTCGAGGCATAACCATCAGGTTAGGTGATGTTGGCCTAGTAATAATTTACATCTATATTCCCCCTGCCACCTGCTGTCCAAGTGGCTGTCGCCCTGATATCAGTACGCTACTCTGTAGCGAAAACCGTCTTATCCTTGGCGATTTCAACCCTCACCACGATCTCTGGCATTCTAGCTTTCCAGTCGACAGTAGTGGCAGGCAGCTAGCAGAGCAAACAGATAATACGACTTTCTGCACGATAAACGACGATGCCCCCACCAGAATTGCAGGTAATTGCCACAGCTCGCCTGACATCTCAATCGTCAGTACAGGGCTCATAAACTGCGTTGAGTGGCAACCGATCCTTACGTTAGCTTCTGATCACCTGCCCATACTCCTTTCAATTGAGCGAGCTGCCAATTTTATCACCTCTGAAAAGCGGACTTTAATTAATTTAAAAAAAGCCAATTGGGAAGATTACACATCCTTTACAAACCAATCCTTTGCTGCTCTTCCCGTTTTGACCGACGTTCGGCAGGGCGAGCGTGCGTTCCGCAAGGTCATGTTGTTGTTGTTGTAGCAGTGCTTCGCCCCATCCAATAGGTGCGGCCGATCACAAATTGTCATCAATATCCTCTAACGGGAATCCAAGGAAACTTGCTGTTTCAACAGGGGTAGACCATAATGAGAGGGGTGTTAGAGGCGTTGGTTCCACATTACAATTAAAGAGATGGTTGGTGTCATGTGGCGACACATTGCAAGCGGGGTATACATTTTGTATGTCGGGGCTGATTCTGGATAGGTAAGAGTTTAACCTGTTACAGTATCCAAATCGAAGTTGAGCTAGAGTGACTCGTGTTTCCCTGGGTAGTGTGCGTTCCTCTTCCGCAAGTTTTGGGTACTGTTCTTTGAGTACTGGATTCACCGGGCAATTCCCGGCATAAAGGTTCGACGCCTGTTTGTGGAGTTCACTGAGGACCTGCTTGTGTTTTTTGGCTTCATACGGCTGAGTTCTCAGGTGCCGTATTTCCCCATATTGCTTACGGAGATGACTCCTTCTCTCTGCTTGGGATGCTCTACTCTGTTGGGATGCCCAGGTTTCTGGGTATTCAACAGGAACTGTTTGGTTAGCATCTAATTACTCTCCCTGATGGGGAGTATTCGCGCCTCATTATGAAGATGGTGTTCTGGGGACATAAGAAAACATCCCGTTGCGATTCTGAGAGCAGTATTTTGGCAGGCCTGTAGCTTCTTCCAGTGAGTAGTTTTAAGGCTTGGCGACCCTATAGGGGACACGTAGCATGCAATCGGCTGGCCAATTGCTTTGTAAGTAGTAATGAGCGTTTCTTTATCTTTTCCCCCAAGTACTGCCAACAAGAGATTTGAGGATTTTATTACGGCTTTGGATTTTCGGTACAATTGCGGCTGCATGCTCACCAAAATGTAGATCCTGATGTAGGACAGTCGGTAGCGTAGTGCCATCGTCGTGGATGTTCAAAATGGTCGACATTTGGGACGTCCAAGTTGTAAATAAGGTCGCGGTTGATTTAGTCGGTGATAATGCTAGGTTTCGCGAGGCGAAAAAACTAGAGAGATCAGGGAGGTAGCCGTTTATTCTGTTGCCATTATTAAGCAGTCATCGGCGTAAGAAACGATAGTAACTCCTTCCGGTGGAGAAGGTAGTTTTGATATGTAGAAATTAAACAAAAGTGGAGATAGGACACCACCCTGTAACACCCCTTGTTTAATTCTTCTTGGCTTTGATGTTTCGTTTATGAATTGCACCGATGCCTGCCGACTACCCAGATAATTTGTAGTCCACCTTTTAAGACAGGGGGGAAGGGTAGACCCTTCCAAGTCTTGCAGTAGCGTGCCATGGTTGACCGTATCAAAAGCTTTTGATAGGTCTAGCGCAACGAGTACTGTTCTATGGTGGGGTTTCTGATTTAAACCACAATTTATCTGGGTGCTAATGACATTTAGCGCGGTGGTGGTACTATGGACTTTTCCAAAGCCATGCTGATGACAGGCTAGCTGCAAATTTGCTTTGAAGTAGGGGAGCAAAATGGCTTCAAGCGTCTTGGCTACTGGCGATAGGAGAGATATCGGGCGATATGACTCTCCTGTTAGCTGGTTTCCCAGGCTTTAGTAGCGAGACCACCTTGGCCATTTTTCGGGAATGACAAAGGTAGAAAAAGACAGGTTGAAGACATGCACTAAATATTTAAAACCCTCTTTCCCTAGGCTTTTAAGCATCGGCATGGCTATGCCGTCTGGGCCCACTGCTTTGTTTGGTTTCGCATGACCGATGGCATCCTCAACCTCTTTGGCGGTGATGGTAATCGGTGGCGCGCTGAATTTATGCTTATGTGCGTGTCTGTTGGCCCTCCGTCTATCTTTGTCGACCGTAGAATGCATTATATATTGTCGGCAGAAAGCGCTCGCGCATTTTTTCGCATCCGACAGCACTTTATCGCCAAAGGCGGGAGGTTACAACCGCTTAGGTGCTCCTCCCATTTCGCCCGCTTGTGTTCATCCACAAGCAATGTGTTGCATTGGTTTATATCCCTTATTTTGGGGTCGCCGGGATCAAGCTGTCTTATAAGGTCACGTTCTCTCGCTAAATTTGCGGCCTCCGCCGGAAAGTGAGGCCGAAGTTCGGGAATTCTACCGGCGGGAGTGAAGCGAGCCGAGGCGGATTCAATGACCTTGCAGAAATCACGCCCCCCTTGGCGAGCATCAGTCGGGATTGGGAGGGCAGCAAAGCGGTTGTCTGTAAAGGATTTGTATTCGTCCCACTTTCGTTTTTTAAAGTTTATGAAAGTGCGTTTTTCTGTGACAATGAAGTCGGCGGTACGCTCGAGCGAAATAAGTATAGGCAGGTGGTCGGATGCCAATGTTACCATCGGCTGCCAGTTGATGCAGTTTACGAGTCCTGCGCTCACTATAGATATATCCGGCGAACTGTGACAGCTTCCTACCATACGTCTGGGGGCATCTCCGTTTATTGTGCAGAACGTCGTTTCTTCTATTTGATCCGCCAACATCTCACCCCTACTGTCTGACTGCAAGTTTGAATGCCATAGATCGTGATGGGCATTGAAGTCGCCTAAAATAATGCGATTATTGCCAGTGAGTAAGGCGCTGATTTTAGGGCGGTATCCACTGGGGCAACAGGTGGCAGGAGGGATGTAGATGTTGATGATTTCAAGGTTTGCATCGCCTGACCGGACAGATAAGCCGTGACATTCTAAGGCACTGTCCCTGCGGCCGATGTCGGGATTAAATAAATGATATTGCACTGAGTGGTGTAAGATAAACGCGAGGCCGCCTCCATTTCCGCTCTCACGGTCTTTTCTGTGGACATTATACCCCGAACAGGTCTGCAGAGCAGATCCTGCTGTGAGTTTAGTCTCTTGAATCGCGGCGATGCGGATGTTGTGCCGCTTCATGAAATCGACTATCTCCGTGATCTTCTCAGTTAATCCATTACAGTTTAACAGCAGAATTCTGAAGTGCAACGGGGGAGACGTCGTCACTCTAGGAGTAAGAGATGGGCGACTACGCCTGGGTTGTGAAAGGCTAGGACGCAACTGCTGCTGTGGCCCTGGGACTGGACGTCCTTGGGTAAGCATTGGGGTACCCGGTGTAATTGGGCATATCCCGGCCGAAGCTGCAAATTTAGCAAGAGAACGTGACCTTGCGAGACACTTCAACCCTAGAGACCCCCTTATTATATAGTCTTAATTTGGATATCATGCGGCTGGTAAATGAACATAAACATACCAAATGGGAGGAACATCTAAAGAACTCCAATATCTGCGGGTGTTGGTAAATTGTGGCCAACCGTCAAATCCTTGTCTAATCCTACCAAACACAATGTCTATAGCCTTCGGTGATAAAACTTTATCTGATATGAAGAAATGCGCGAGCGGCTTTTGCCGACTATTTATAATGCATTCTTCTGTAGACAAAGCCAGACGTCGTGCTAAGAGACGAGCCCATAAACATAAACACGACGTCACACCCATTACCATCTTCCCCACAGAGGTTGAAGCAGCCATCCGTAAGGCCAGGCCGTCCAAGTCGATATGCCCCGACGGAATAGCCTTGCCAATGCTTAAACACATTGGCGATGAGGGAATAAAATACTTCACACATGTTTTAAACCTGTGACTGGAATCCTTCGTTATTCCCGAAGGATGGAAAATGGCAAGGATAATTCCACAAGTAAACCATGGTAAACCAGCTAACGAAGGCGAGCCTTATCGACCGATATCACTCCTTTCGCCAGTAGCTAAGACATTGGAAACAGTTCTGCTCCCTCATTTCACGGCAGTTCTTCGCCTAGCCACGCACCAACATGGCCTCCGTAAAATGCACAGCACCTCCACCGCGCTCAATGCCATTAACACTCGGATTAAATCAGCAAAAACCCCATCATAGGACGGTGCTCGTGGCACTTGACCCGTCAGAAGCTTTTGACACAGTCAACCACGGCACGCTACTCCATGACATAGAAGATTCACACCTGCCTTCCTGCTTGCCAAATATTTGACATACGCGTCTATGGTGTCACACTACCGACTGTCAGTCACCCAAAGATCTTAGGGGTAACGTTCCATAATACTCTAACCTTCAAGGCTCATGCCACCGAGATTGTTTCTAAAGTACAAAGTCACAACAAAATCCCCAAGTTGCTTGCCGGCAGTACATGGGAAAAGATAAAGAAAAGTTGCTAACCACATGAGCTACGCGTTACCAGTCACCCATTGGAAAAGGCTACAGACCTGTCAAAATGCTGCCACCGGATGTCTCCTTATGATCCCCGAACACCATCTGCTTGGTGAGGACAAAGAGCATAACGGAATGCTGAACAAGTAGTTATTGCGTAATTGTTACAAACCATGACATCTTAGCAAACAACTACTTGATTTAGCACCGCCTGAACGGGGATTAAGGGAACATCTCCTAAAGCATTATGCCGAGATCCGGCACCTGCCAACACATCCATTTGATCCAGGTTAGCATAAGCAGGCCCTTAGCCAAATCCACACAAAATCGGTAACCCCTTTGTCAGAACGCGAACGGTGAACCCCGTTATTAATATGCAATATCCCCCCCTTTCAGAAGAAGAAAGCACACTACCAAGGGAAACACGAGTCACCCTGGCAAACTACATTCTGGATACTGTAACAGGTTAAACTCTTACTTGTCCAGAATCAACACCGACATACGTAATGTATGTCCTGCATGTGATGTGTCCCCACATGACAGCAACCATCTTTTCAATTGTAATGTGGAACCTACTCCTCTAACACCCATCTCCCTTTGCGATCCCTGTTGAAAAAGCCAGTTTCCTTGGACTCCCGTTAGAGGATTTTGATGCCAATTTGTGAGTGATCGTGCCCATTGAATGGGGCGAAGCACTGTTAATACAACAACATTATACGGGTTTTGGTTTTTCATTCTAAGTTGATTCCATAGCCCCACAAAAATGGATAAAAGGTTGAAATTAGAGAAGCTGTGAAGCTCTAAAGCAATTTATTGCAATTAAAACGACCTTGAATCCCGGTCAATCCTATTTAAATACGGTTGAGTCGTTCGTTTCTCAATTTAACAGGCCTTGTTCACTTGGGGGGAGCGCTTTAAGTACTGTTTTGCTAGACGAAGCTTCTCGAAGTAGTAAAGTAGCAGGGAGAAAGATATCAATAAATTTGTAGAATTTCAAGTAGGCTTCAGTTAGTAAATAAATGTAAGGCACCATAACCTCCAAAGAGCTTTAAGGCCTAGCTTCTCTTTCAATTTACGGGGTGCTCTTTTTAATTTTTCCTACAAATTTCACGGAACGGGACCTAGTTGTTCTATGCCGACTCCGAACGGCGTCTGCAAGGCAGATGATTTCTCGCTGAGAGCTTTTCTGGGCAGAAATATACTCGGTGTACTTGTAAAACACTGCCGATTGGCGTCCCCGTTTAGAATTATTTTCTTCTAATCGAAAAACCTTGTTTCTAAAATCTTTATGTTGCCTTACGCGGGTCGTGACCCCAGGAACTTCGGTGTAATAGGCGGAGCACGGTACCATCACACTTCGGCGGCCGCTGGAAGTATATTGGTTGCTTTAAAATAGATATAGAAGTTTATCTCCAAGCTTTGGAATAATGCGTACTATGAAGATATTTAGAAGCATTTGCTTTACTTTGAAAGCAATCGCGCTTTACTATCTCGATTATATATTATCTACTGTAGTTTATTAACAACACAATGATTTTGTTGCACTCAATCTAGTGTACCATAAAACTTAAAACAAAACATATACATATATGGATTTATACAATAAACTCCCAATAAATTCCTGGAGGTGCCTATTTGCACATGATGTAATTTGACAGACACTTCCTGGTCTGGAGAAAGGAAGCGGTATATGCTGAGGAAATCTCCAGATGTTTTGAATCGTGTGGATGCTTCAAGTAATTATCACCGTTTATGTGCGGGACCCTATCGGTTAAGTGCAAATAGCCACGTCCTTAAAACCTACCTTAACTTAAAAGTCCATATTTTTGGTTTCCTTCACTAATTGTTTGGCCTTTTCCCATTGTGTATTTACAGTATTTATTACTTCTTGAACTTTCTTTATAACTTCGTCTTCCTTTTCAATTTCATCATGTATTTGCTCATATTTTTCGTTTTCCTTTTCTAATGATGCTATCATAAAATTATTCTATATAAAGAAAAAAATTATCGAATAGTAAAGAGAACTATATAAAATAAGCAATCAGGTGCACCACATACCTCTAGAAATTGCCTTTTCAGTTGTTCTATATTTACATCAGCCTGATTTTCATCGGCTTCGCTATATTGTTTACTGAGACTTGTATCTGTTGCCAAAAGCACATACTCTGGTATGCAAAAATTTTTTCGATCCATTTCCTCCAAATCATTCAAATGCCTATCCATGGCTTTGAACATTTCTTCCTTTACAACTTCCTTTTTTTGAGACAGCAATTCCTTTGTTTCGCTGTGATCCATTGATAACTTTTCCACCATTGATTGTAGCGTTAGCGACAATATTTTATTTAAATAATGCCGCCCTAACCAAAGAAAGTTTGTTTGCTTTACCGTGTTTGTATTTATTTAAATTTCATAACTTACTCTCCAACGAAAATTGTTCAACAGAAAAGCCAAAATGTTGTATTTCGTACTCGCTTTTATCCATGTTGGTAAATTAGTGGCGATAAAATTATAATTCCAATTCGCGCTTCAAAATGTTTCAATATTTTGGACATGGCGGAACGATACAAGGTGGAAGCATGATGACATACCTAGAAACATAAATAAAAATTCCATGTACTTTGTTTTTGTAAACTCCCTGCAAAAATCGTGTGACCAAAAACGCACACAAACACACGAATTTTTGACAGGGGTGACGATTTGGAATGAAAAATTCTTCAAATGAAATAGCATGTTGACAAATTTAGCTTTCCCACAATGTATCGTGCTCTCTCGCACCTATTATTGTTATAGGGATAGCAAAATACGTAATTTTTGCGTGCAAAAAAATTCTCCATTTCTAATTCAGCAGAGACAGCAAAACATTTGGTGGTCGAAAATTTTTTCAATTGTGAGAGTTTTAAATGGAATATCTCCGGAAATATTTAAAATTAACAGGGAGTTCTCCAGATCACATATATATATATATTTTAAAGCTCGCAAACTTATAATTTAAAAGTAATTTGGTGTTAAAGTTTGCAAATTTCTATACAAATTTTATATGTGGATACGTATATATATGTGGCAGCACAGCTTTGTAATGTCATCAATAAAATATATGTATATATATACTTATATATATGTGCATGTTGCTACAAAAGCGCGATTGATTTAATAAAAACATTTATAATAAGTGAAAACAATGCAAAAATGAAATGTGAAATATACTAAAATGCAATTTAAGTTTATCGTTGCCAATTTATATAGATATGTATGTGGATTAAGGTTTTGAAAGATGTGTAAATTGTAATTTAAAGTTCTATAGAAATTTGTTAAATTTGCAAACTTTAACAACAAATAACTTTTAAATTATAAGTTTGCGCACTTTAAAATATATATATTTGTGATCGGGAGAACTCCCTCTTTCATTTGATACCAAGTTTTACCCCGAACTCGGGGGTGTTATTCTAAAATTTTCACAAAGTCTTTAATATACAAAGATTTTTGCTGTTTATTTCGACAAAAATTTTTGATTTGATTTTTGTGCTCATCGAAAGAATTCACAATTATATAGCACCATGCCGCGAATAATGATAAAAGGTGGTGTGTGGAGAAACACTGAGGTAAGCATTTGACGTGACTGGTTACTCTTGGCCGTTTATTAACTAAATTGATAACTTTCAGGATGAAATCCTCAAAGTAGCTGTAATGAAATATGGCAAAAACCAGTGGTCACGTATTGTATCACTGCTGCATCGCAAATCTGCCAAGCAATGTAAGGCACGCTGGTACGAATGGCTTGATCCTAGCTTAAAGAAGACAGAATGGTCACGCGAGGAGGATGAAAAGTTTTTGCATTTTGCCTAATTAATGCCAACACAATGGCGTACAATTGCGCCGATTATTTCAGAGGGTTAACTGGCACCAATTGTTCACACCAAATTGTTAGGTACAGGATTCGCCACGGGTAGGTGAGGTTGGCAATCACAACCCCTTGAATCATTTTGGTCGGCAGGTATGCCGCGGATATATTCTTGGCACTTGTAATTGATGGATTTTATGATGCCACCAACACAACCTGGACAGACGCCAATGCTCAGTCAACCACCCAAGCCGTGTCAACCCCCATACCCGGACACGTCCGGACGTCTTGGTTATAATGTATGCTAATACAACTAATAATTTACAAATTTGCTGATGATTATTTTTGTGTTATTTTCTTTAGCAACCACCTGCACCTGTTACTGGTAAATATCAACAGCCGCAACAGTATGATCAAGCCCAACGCTGTTTAGATCCCGATCAGATGCCAAATCCGATAAGCGTTATCATTGAAAATCAAAATAGGGCTGGTGGTGCTTTTATTACTAATGAACAGGGTTTATTACCACCATTGGTGACCAAAAAATATGTGGTAGAAGATCAGGGTAACTCCTCGCCACGTTACGTTAGGTATCGATAATCGAAATTAATGTTTTGTTTGGCAATTACATTGATCTTCCTTCTTTGCAGGTCGTCTTTGTATTGCCTACATGCAACAGCTGATTTATTAAAAACAACAGCTTTGTCCATTACACTTACCGCCTGACCAATGGCACGAACGGTTGAGGGTGAATATGAGCCACCCATTGTAAATTTTGGTGAATTGGGTGCTATTAGATCTAATCGTTGCAAGGCTCAATAGCAACTTGTAGATGCTGGTTGTCGTTTCCAATGTCTAATGTGTAAAGTAACAAGAGATGGTAAAAAAAATCTTTCACTTTTACTTGTGTTCACTGATCCATATTTTTTCTCAACAGTGCCAACTGCATATTTCCAACATTTGGGCCATACCGGACAGCGTGTCGATAAATATGAACGTCCTGAACTTGTATTGGGTACATGAGTATTTGTGTAAAAAATGCTTGGGTATCGATAGCTCTCATGGTAAACCTCAACTCATATCCACATCAATGCCTCGCATTCAATTGGGTTCACGTAGTATGGACAAGCATATTGTTGATTCCAGTGGTAAGGCCACAATTTCAAATGAACTGGCAACCATTATAAAACTATTGGATATTGTGAATCCAGCCGTAAAACTCTAGTAGACATCGCCAAATTTCAAAATGCTGAGGTAAGTTTTTTGTTATATTAGAATGTGTAGAATAAAAATGTTTCTCTTATCAGGTCGGCGATGGCACCACTTCAGTAGTACTTTAAGCAGGTGAAATCTTAAAACAAGTTAAACCATATGTTGAGGAAGGCGTGCATGCACGTATCATCATTAAAGCTATACGTAAAGCATTATAATTATGCATGACCAAAATATGACATGGCTGTACATGTGGAAGCGCCAATCACAGGAACAACAAAGTGCTTTATTGGAAAAATGCTCTGCCACAGCAATGTCCTCCAATGTCCAAGAGTATCAGAAAATTGTTAATGCTGAATGGCGTCTCCTGTACAATAAAATAGGTAAGTAAGGCGCCAATGTTGTGTTTTCTAAACTACCAATTGGTGATGTTGGTACACAGTATTTTGCAGATCGTGAAATGTTCTGTTAGTGTACCAGAAGAAGATTTGAAACGTACAATGAAAGCTTGTGGTGGAGCTGTTATGACTACAGCTAATGATATTAATTCAAGTGTTTTGGGTCAATGTGATTACTTTGAAGAACGTCAAGTTGGTGGTGAACATTTCAACATTTTCCAAGGTTTGATAGTGGGTTTGACATTAACTTCATTTTTATAGTTTATAATTATTTAAAGGTTGCGTTAATGCTAGAACATATACATTGATTTTACGTGGCGGTGCCGAACAATTTTTGAAAGAAACTGAGCTTCGTTACATGATGCTATAATGATTGTGCGGCGTACAATTAAACATGATTCTGTTGTTGCTGGTAAGTCTCACTCTGAGTGTGGATTTTGTTGCGAACGGTTGTGTTTTGAAGTCGCGGACAGTCGTTGTAATAAATTCAGTGTGTACCTAAAGAGTGTGCTTAGTGTGTTTTGTAGCAAAACAAAGGGGCGTAAAAACCTTTGTTTGTGTGATTTATTGAAAGCATTGGACATTTGGAGCCCCAAGTTAGCGGTCAGTCGAAGGTCAATCTCCGGCAGGCCCTAATTTTTGTGCGTGTGTTTTGGTTGTTACCAATTTTCGCCCTAACCTCAAAGTGCTTGCACGTGGAGGTATACTTGTGTGTGTGCGCGCATTCAATCGGCTGTGAGTGAGTACCCAGGTGAAAACTTGTGTGTGACTACACACTTTTCCGCTTGGGACCAGTGTTGGACTACTTGCTCAGTGAGCAATTGTGGACAGCCTGCGTAAGGGGGCATAAACCCATACTCGAATTAGTGGCAGTATCAGCTGTAGCGTTTATAGTCTGCCCGTTCAGCTCGGCGTAGCTTCGTGCCGGTCGACTCGTCCCCGATACGGGGAACAGTGTTCCGTCCGTCGGGGCGGTGGTAGTGACCACGTCAGCACTTTGCTGACAAACAGCGTACGAGCTACGTCACCGCGCTTTTGCTATAGCTGACGGGTTAGCCTGCTACTGCTGCTGACCACTGGTTCTGAGTGGTTATAGCCCTCTAATTTAGGACAGCCTACATTCGCCCAGTGGGCATCGGTCTTCTCCTGGTGATTACTTCCACATCCGTGTCGTGTAAGTGTGACCAAGTTTGTCTCTGGCGACAGGTGCTTTGGGGAAATGGGGGGCGGTGCAAGGAAGCGCCCGGGGCCGCGTTCCGTCGGAGGTCGTTCTTCTGCGGCCGCTGATGGGTCGACCTCGGGAGAGGACAAAGGTGTTAGTGCGCGACAATTTTTGAAGGTGAACACAGGTAGGCCTACCGCTGTGCAAACTGGAGGTCGAAAAGCAGAAAAAAAGGCGGGTAAGTCGGGGATACCGGTGGCGTCCGGGAAGGCGACCACCTCGAAAATTGCTGTGCAGATGGGTAAGGGCGGGCCGAGTAAGTCCGCGAAGTCAGAAGATGAGGAGAGTATTCTCCCGAAATCCGACGACGACGCGGAATTACCCAGTCTGCCGGAATCCGGGGTATGTCCCTTAAGCTGGGACAAATCGGATGTAGTGGGGGGTGCCGGATTCGCTGCTGAGTCCGTGGTGACTACTGTCGCTGGCTCCTCAACCGAAGGTAGAGCAGCCGATGGCGTGCCAAAGACTGCTGCTGACGTTGAGGATGCAATCGACGGTAGTAAAAGTGCGGGCAATGACGCAAACGAGCCGGTGAAGTCTGTAGGGGGGGAAGTAAGTGGGAAGAAATCTGTGGAGAATTCGGGGGAGAAGGGCGCTGGCGCTGTTGACAGCTGCGGACCACCCGCTGGCACCGAGCTTTCCGGCGGTCAGTCCGCTGGAGGTAAGGCTGCCAGTGGGGGATCCCCTGCAGCTGGCGGGAGCGCTAGTGCTTCGAAAGCTACCTCTGGAGTGGACAGCTCCTGGGTTGTTGCCCTAAAGAGGATCACCGCTAGCTTTAGTAAGGTGGTCTTTGGCAGGTGCAGACCTCAAGTCTGCTGAGAGGCTGATGGAGGTTTCCTCAGAGTATGAGGCCCTCCTAATGACGGCTATAGCCGAGAATGCCCGACTCCGCGGACAAATCGAGGCGATGTCACTACGGGGCGTCATGCTGGGGGTGCATCCCCACGCAGCGGTGGATCTACCGCCGCAGATCGTTTGGTGATGCCGCCTCCGGGCACGACGGTCCCGGCTGCCATCGTACCTTCGCCCGCTGTCCCAAAGCCGCTCCACACCTGGTCGGCGGTCGTCAAGGGCGGCAAACCCGGGGTCTCTGCAAAAGAGATAGTGGAGAAGATTAATAAGGAGGTTGGGCCGACACTTGGTGTACGCGTGCACCAAGTGAGACCTGTGCGGTCGGGGGGGTAGTTATTCGCCTACCCTCCAAGGAGGAGCGGGATAAAGTCCTCGCAAATAAGAAGTTTTCCGAGGTGGGTTTAGAAGTGTGCGAAAACCGGAAGCAAGGCACTAGGGTGGACATTCGGGGGGTTTACGCGCAAATCTCCCCTGATGAATTCATGGAGGAGGTCTTTCGTCTGAACCTCACGAAGGTTGACCCTGAGTGTCAGAAGTCAGAGGTTAGGCTGATCAGTCGACCTTGGAAGGCAGACGTCGAGGGAGCAACGGTGACCGTCACCCTGGAGGGACCGGACAAGTTAATGTCCCCTCTCTTGGATGCGGGCCGTTGCTATGTCAAATGGTTTTCCTTCCCGGTTCGGCCGGAGAGTCAAACCTACAGCTGCTTCCGTTGCCTGAGTTATGACCACCAGGTGAGGGACTGTGGGTTGAAGGCTGCCGTCTGTCGGAGGTGCGGACAGGAAGGGCATATTGAGGCAAAGTGCCCTAATGGGGTGCATTGCCGAAATTGTGCATTCAGGGGCAGACCTGCCGCGGAATGCCCAACATATGCTGCCGTTGTTGCCCGTGCACTCGCCAGACTTTAATGGGGTTGGTCCTTCAACTCAATTGTCAGGGAGCGTACTCCGTTGTGTGTGACTTGGGGGCGCGTATGGCTGAGGAGGGTTGCAGTATTGCCCTGCTCCAGGAACCCTACACTACCAATGGTGTGGTGAGAGGGCTTCCTGGAGGGTTTAGGTCCTTTTGTGACCTTCGGGGCAATGCTGCGCTTGTGGTGAATGAGCCAAATTATGAATGCTTGTTGTTGAATGGGGAATATGTGTGATCATTGAGGGCTCCTTCGGGAGAGCCGTCTTTGCAAGCATATATTGTAAGTTTGGAGAACCCATGGAACCATACATCCGATACCTCGATACGGTGCTACTACTTGGGAGTAGCACGCCAGTTATCATTGGTGTGGATGCCAATGCCGTATCCCCTATATGGCATAGCAAAATATGCAGGACTTCTCCTGGATATGCTAGTCATGGACGGGGCGAGGCGTTGGGCGAGTGGGTACTCACCTCTCACGTTCATGTTGTGAACGAACCGAGTGGGTGGTACACATTCGATGGGCCCATGGGCAGGAGTGACATTGATGTTACTCTCATGAATGAGCCAGCAGCGAGAGCGTTCAGTTGCGGATGGAGAGTAAGGGGGGGTGAGGGGATAAGCGACCATAATCTCATTGAGATTGTGGTTGCTCCCCGTACCACCCCGGATATGCTTGGTACGCCTTCCGTAATGGGATGGCGTACTGCCGGGGCAAATTGGACTCTGTACGGGTTATACGTCGAGAAGGAGGTGACTGCTACACCCCTCGATGTATTTGCAGAACTCCCAGTAGATCAGCATATTGCCCTCTTGAACGCCTGTATCTGGCGGGTCAATGACAGCATATTTGAAAGGTGGAAGAAGGAGCGTTTTCGCTGTGTCAGGTGGTGGACGCGTGAACTGACCCAGAAGAGGAGATCTGTCAGGCGCCTGAGACGTCGGTTTCAACGCGCCCGGCATATCGATTCCGATGGTCTGTCCCAGCTTAGAAGTCAATTAAGTGTGGAAACGCGTGAATATAAGAGAATGGTTGTAGAGGTGAAAGAGGAACAATGGCGCAACTTCGTGTCAGAAAATTCGAACGACCCCTGGGGACAGGTCTACAAGATCTGTAGGGGTCGCCGCCAGACCGAAGTTAATTCCCTCCGTGTGGGCGAGCGAACAATATCAACATGGAGGGAATGTTCAGAGCTGCTTATTGAAGGGTTCTTACCTCCCCTTGCACAAGACGTACCTGTACCTCCACTAGAAGTTGAAGAGTTGGATTATGCATTTGGCCTGGTTAGGTCTAAACGGTCTCCGGGTTTGGATGGAATAAACGGAGAAATGTGCAAGTGTTTGTGGAAGTTTATTCCGGAATACTTGGAAGCCGTTTATGATAAATGCATATGGGAGGGTTACTTCCCACGTGAGTGGAAAGCTGCTAGGGTTGTCGTTCTCTTGAAGTCGCCCGACAAAATAAGGTCTGATCCTCGGTCATACCGAGGTATCAGCCTTCTTCCAGTGCTTGGAAAAGTGATGGAGAGGGTTATGGTTGAGCGGCTTCAGGAGCTAGTTGGGGGTAACCAGTCGGATAGACAGTTTGGGTTTAGGAAAGGACGTAGCATTGAAGACGCCTGGATGCATATCCAAGACTGTGTAGAGAGAAGCTCCAATAAATATGCTCCGGCCGGTCCGGAGTAGGTGGATACTCAACCGGAAGTGGCTTCGGCTGCGAAAGTCAGACCAAGACTTTAAAGTGGTATCACGGGGAACAGATAGCCCGCGGAGCTTTCTCCGTTTCTGTTCATTTGCGGTTGGCCCCTTTGGTGGTGGCTGTGGTTGATATCCGAATGCGGTAAGAGTTGGTCAGCTCGAATGTGGAGTTGCATTGCAACCGGGTGCCATGACCCATAGAATGGAAGAGGTGTTAGATAGGCCTCCAACCCCACCAAGGTGATGATGTGTCCACTCACATTATCGATTGGTACCAAGGTAAGCGAGCCTTGGGGGCTGGTCAGACCCGCTTTGACCTGTGTACTTGGTACATGCGTGAGGTTAGGTCTTCGAAGACAGGCACTCACGTAAAACCTACACTCGCTGTTGCTGGTAAGTCAAAATACAAATTGAAAAAAATTTCTAATCTTAAATTGTTAAGCAAAATTATGAAAAGATTGTGTCCAACTCCGGAAGAAAAAACTATAAAATTTGTGTCAGTGAAATGATAATTATTGCTTTTGGTTGGTATTTTAAGGCATCGTCATCGAGTTCCTTCTGATCGTATATGCCGGTTCTTTTGCATTCTTTTACATGCATAAAGTGCCGTTTAAGCCTTCCTCACCTTCTCCTACACGTTGAGCTTCCATGACAGCTTACTGTCTAGGATCATTCCTAGATATTTTGTGCAAGGTTTCCCCGTAGGGTCGCCCCTCCTAACTTAGGCCTGGTCCAATTAGGGGCCTTGTACCTCTTTGTAAACAAGACCATATGCAACGTCATCTGCATAAACCGTAAGTTTTTCTGGTCCCTCGTAGAATCCCCTAAGCAGTTGGTTAATGACCAGCGTCCACAGCAGAGGTGATAGCACCCGGAGTGCCCCTGTCCACTAATTTCGTGGCCGCATACAATCCCCATTGCGATGTAATCTTACTGCAGTTTAACATGCAGTCGATCCATCTGGGTAAGGCTGGATGTACTTTAACGTAATTAAGACCATCAATAATCGCCCATTTAGAAAGCCCCGGCAATGCTTAAGAAGACTTCTAGAGCATATTCCTTATATTCCAGGGCTTTTTCTATGCTTATTACCACCCTATGCAATGCGGTGTCTACTGACTTGCCTTTGGTGTACGCTTGTTGTGTTGTGGAGAGCAGCTTTTCATCCACGTTGGACTTTATGTACACATCTATCAGCCTCTCAAAGGTTTTGAGCAGAAATTATGGGTCTATAATCTTTGGGATACACGTGACCGATCTTCCCCGCCTTTGGTAGGAAAGCTACACGAGCAGTTCTCCAAGAGTGCGGTACATGATTCAGTTTATGCACCCATCGAATATTATTTTAAGCCATCCCACGACCGCCCTACTTGAAACTTGTAGCATGGCCGGACATGTACCATCTGGGCCCGGCGATTTCACCACCACTACGAGGTCCTCAGTAGTGTAATTAGGCAGCATATATGAATGCAGCTATTTCCTTACCATTACTACAGCTCACACCCGTCCTTCCGTTTGCGCATAGTAAACGCCAAATCCGCGCGCGCTAAGTCCAGAACCCTTTCCTCCCGATGGAAGCCACGGCTCCTGGATCAGCGCGTTAGGAGGAGGAGTTCGCTCGACGCCACTTTACTGTGTTGGAGGTTTATCTGTATGACTCGCAGTACCAATGGGCTGCTTGTCCCCCTCCAGCACCTTCATCGTGACGTCGTCGTCCTCCTCTAGCCCTTTTGGTTTAGAGTGTTCGAAGCCCCCTTCAGCCTCTTGTACCTGTTGTGCCGGGTGTTCCTCTGTGCGACTCACAGCACCATCTGGCTGTTGGTCCCCTTCTAACACATTCGGGGTGACGTGGGCTACCTCCACCTGTCTTTTTTCCCTTAGGCTTTTGAGGTCCTTTTCGACGTCCACCGTGTTAGGACTTTAATACCCGCGACTTCTTTTCCTGAGTCGCATATACATTTTGCCTGTACCTAAGGACATTTTTCCAAGCTGCGCGTACAATATATCCTCCGCCTGCTTGTTTATTTGGAAGATGTATAACTAACCTTCGTCCATAGGCCGAGATACAGTAAGGACCTTCGAATCCTGTGTCGGTATGTTCGGATTCTGATTCTGCAAAAGTCGCAGTGTATCCTCCGACTTCATCACGCATGGTATCCATACCTTAACTTTGGAACCACTTCCTCCAGCCATCGCAAGCTCGCGATGTTGTCGCACGCTATCATCTTCATACCATTATACCATCCCCCGAATCAAAGGTTGGAAGGAGCTTACTTGGTTATTCCCGCATCATCTTAAGCATTAAGCTAATAAGCTCCTTTTCTACAGATCTGGAGATCGGCTAAGACCTCACACCAACGACGATTTTCGTTACAATTGCTAGTGCATGCTCTCCAAGATGTAGATCCTGATCGAAAGTCACACCCAAAATTTTAGGGTGTAAGACAGTCGGTAGGGTAATGCCATATGGTCGACATTTGGCGCGGTCATGTTTTAAATAAGGTCACCGATGATTTGGTTGGTGACAATATCAGGTTTCGCGAGGCGACAAAACTGGAGAGATTGGGGAGATAGCTGTTTATTTTATTACAAAGCTCATCGATGTAGGAAACAATAGCATAGGCGTAGAAGCAATAGTGACTCCTGGTGGTAAAGGTAGCTATTGATATGTAGAAGTTAAGCAGAAGTTTGAATATGAGTTTTTTAAGTTATAGCAAAAAAAGCATTGAGGATTTTTAATATCTTACCAGGTACCTTCGTACATGTTTCTAAGAATGAAGAATAAAACCTATTCAAACTCAATTTTCACCAGGACAAAGCCGCTGAGACTTCGCTATACTTTAACATACAATACGTTACCCCATTTTAGCACAACTATCATTTTTTGATTTTATTAAATTTTATAAAATGTTTCTTCCTCTACAGTTCTATTTCGGTATGGGATGGTAAATATGGCTTTCGCATTTTCTCCATCAATAACTGTGAAAAGGTGGAAGAAATCTATGCGTGTAAATCTCACATATTATCTTGGTCGAGCGTTTCTTCAATAGCTCTCTAGTGGTGATGGTGACAGCAGAGAAACCCAACTGTTTACAAATGTTACACTTTAAAAAGAATCAAAATATCTGCCATTGCGTCTACGGCTCAAATACCCACAGTATATGAATGAATCGATTGCACCTAATTGTCTGCCTAACGGATAGTATACATATTCATCAAATCGAAAATATTGCACCAAACGAACTGGGTCTGAATACTGAAACAGTACACATATTCAAAATCGATGAGGAGGCTGTGATGATGGTATAGGGTGAGTTGTTGAATAACATACGAAAACCACTTTAACCCATCTATATATTTGCATTACAGCTAAAGCGTTACAAACAGCAAAAATTGCTGGCGCCAAGCAATTGGAAAAGGCAGTGAAGCTTTCATCACACCGTACGGATGGTGTAAAGTTAGAAACTGCTGTTGTAACAGCTGCCACCGACACAACGGTCATCTCTACTTCGCCGAGTAGCGGCTCGTCCGACTATCTATCGAAGACAGTATAATCATATCTTTTGCCAACACAGGTTAGCGATGTGCATGCACAGGAAATGATTTCAATTGGAAAACAAAAATCAATTAAGAGAGTTGATTTATTATTAAAGTATTTACTTTTCTTTATATCAACAGTATTAATTTAAGTTGCAATATCACGTACATATATAATAAGGGATGTGATACGATTGCTGTCGGAATTAGATTTGAAACCAATCAATACTCCTGCTATGGGTTGTAGAATTATTGTTTGAATAATTAGATTTAGAACAATAATAAGTCTGACTTAATTACAAGTCGTACATTTTTAAGTTCATCAATTATGACAGCAATCGGATTCCGCGACACCTTTGAATATTCTTGATCTGAAAAAAGAGTAAACCTAATCTGAATTTCTACTAAGCTTTAAGTTGTAGATTATTCAAATAATTGGAGTTTTTTCTAAAGCTTAAAATTATTTTCTGCTCGCTTAGAAAATATTGCAATTGGAAAACAAAAACCAATTAAGAGAGTTTATGTTATTATTAAAGTACTTACTTTTCTTTATATCAATTGTATTAATTTAAGTTGCAATATCACGTACATATATAATAAGGGATGTGATACGATTGCTGTCGGAATTAGATTTGAAACCAATCAATACTCCTGCTATGGGTTGCAGAATTATTGCTTGAATGATTAGATTTAGAACAATATTCAGCCCGATTCTGCATTTCGACTTGGATTGGAATTTTTTCGATTTGGCGATTTTGGTATTCTGCATTTCGATCGTAGTTCCGTTTTTCTAAGTTGAAAATTGGTTGGCGGAAAAATATTTTCTTTTTATTTTTTTATTAATTTATAACAGAATTTTAGCAAAAATATAAGTAAAACTTGTTGAGAAACGTAAAAGGTTTGATTATGATTTTTTTTTATATGTTTCCAAGTCAAAAACAACATGTCGATGTCGAAGTCCTTGGACGTATTTGCCCCGCAAATGTATTTAACACATACTTGAAAGCATCCTTATTGAGTCGAACGTTTTTTTGAACCTAAATAAGAAAATAAGTCATTAAACTTTACCACTTTTAAGTTAAATATCTTTCAATTCACTCCTCTCAAATAGATTACACAAATCTCGCAATATTTGCCTTTCCATTCTCGCTTGGCCATTTTCGTATGCGTTGCTTTCCAACTCCACAAATAATGCCGAGGCTGTTGCTTCCATTATAATAGACAGCTATAATTTGTCTGTTTGTTGGGTCCAGTTATATGCCAAAGCATGCTGCCGGAGTAGAGGAAGTTGAAGCGAAAACGTAAACAATCCTTGCGGAAAGAATAAATAAATCTTCATAAAGTATTTTAGGCCACTGCAATGAAATTAGCATCCATAAAATTCAGAAAATGTCAACTATATTCGTGCAGGAATCCGTTTTAACAAAACTTGGTGGCCACGGCAGGGAATTGGACAAAAGAACAACAAAAACACACTTACAATTATGTAAGCTCTTCACTCAAAAAAATATAACTCGGCGGCAATATATTCTATTCCTTTTCTTTGTACAAAATGGCTTGGATAATAAAATATTAACGTTTTTCAGTGTTTTTTACAAATTTTCTTTAATTTATTTTGTTCCATTGTTCACACATTCCGTACTAACAGCTGATTTCTCTTTACGATTCCGTCGTAATGCAGAATAACAAACTTCGATTAAAGCGGAGCGTAGAACGGGAACGTAATCGAAATGCAGAATAGGGGTGATTATTTTTTTGCTCGCTTAGAAGAGATTTCAATTGGAAAACAAAAACCAATTAAGCGAGTTTATTTATTATTAAAGTTCTTCTGTTTTATATGAACTGGATTAATATAAGTTCCAATTTCATGTACATATATAATAATATTGAAAATAATAAATATTGAAAATTCAATTTTTTTGGTTCATATTTTATTCATATGGCTGCTCCAGGTAGAGTAAATCTGCAGGTAAAATTCACGTTATATGGCGGTTATATAAATGGTAAAACCGCAGTAAAATTGATTGTCAAATGACTCGAAAATGTAGAGTGAAATGACGGAAAAATGACCGCCATTTGACGAGCATTCCCTGCAAAAATCGTGTGACCAAAAACGCACACAAACACACGAATTTTTGACAGGGGTGACGATTTGGAATGAAAAATTCTTCAAATGAAATAGCATGTTGACAAATTTAGCTTTCCCACAATGTATCGTGCTCTCTCGCACCTATTATTGTTATAGGGATAGCAAAATACGTAATTTTTGCGTGCAAAAAAATTCTCCATTTCTAATTCAGCAGAGACAGCAAAACATTTGGTGGTCGAAAATTTTTTCAATTGTGAGAGTTTTAAATGGAATATCTCCGGAAATATTTAAAATTAACAGGGAGTTCTCCAGATCACATATATATATATATATTTTAAAGCTCGCAAACTTATAATTTAAAAGTAATTTGGTGTTAAAGTTTGCAAATTTCTATACAAATTTTATATGTGGATACGTATATATATGTGGCAGCACAGCTTTGTAATGTCATCAATAAAATATATGTATATATATACTTATATATATGTGCATGTTGCTACAAAAGCGCGATTGATTTAATAAAAACATTTATGATAAGTGAAAACAATGCAAAAATGAAATGTGAAATATACTAAAATGCAATTTAAGTTTATCGTTGCCAATTTATATAGATATGTATGTGGATTAAGGTTTTGAAAGATGTGTAAATTGTAATTTAAAGTTCTATAGAAATTTGTTAAATTTGCAAACTTTAACAACAAATAACTTTTAAATTATAAGTTTGCACACTTTAAAATATATATATTTGTGATCGGGAGAACTCCCTCTTTCATTTGATACCAAGTTTTACCCCGAACTCCGGGGTGTTATTCTAAAATTTTTACAAAGTCTTTAATATACAAAGATTTTTGCTGTTTATTTCGACAAAAATTTTTGATTTGATTTTTGTGCTCATCGAAAGAATTCACAATTATATAGCACCATGCCGCGAATAATGATAAAAGGTGGTGTGTGGAGAAACACTGAGGTAAGCATTTGACGTGACTGGTTACTCTTGGCCGTTTATTAACTAAATTGATAACTTTCAGGATGAAATCCTCAAAGTAGCTGTAATGAAATATGGCAAAAACCAGTGGTCACGTATTGTATCACTGCTGCATCGCAAATCTGCCAAGCAATGTAAGGCACGCTGGTACGAATGGCTTGATCCTAGCTTAAAGAAGACAGAATGGTTACGCGAGGAGGATGAAAAGTTTTTGCATTTTGCCTAATTAATGCCAACACAATGGCGTACAATTGCGCCGATTATTTCAGAGGGTTAACTGGCACCAATTGTTCACACCAAATTGTTGGGTACAGGATTCGCCACGGGTAGGTGAGGTTGGCAATCACAACCCCTTGAATCATTTTGGTCGGCAGGTATGCCGCGGATATATTCTTGGCACTTGTAATTGATGGATTTTATGATGCCACCAACACAACCTGGACAGACGCCAATGCTCAGTCAACCACCCAAGCCGTGTCAACCCCCATACCCGGAGACGTCCGGACGTCCTGGTTATAATGTATGCTAATACAACTAATAATTTACAAATTTGCTGATGATTATTTTTGTGTTATTTTCTTTAGCAACCACCTGCACCTGTTACTGGTAAATATCAACAGCCGCAACAGTATGATCAAGCCCAACGCTGTTTAGATCCCGATCAGATGCCAAATCCGATAAGCGTTATCATTGAAAATCAAAATAGGGCTGGTGGTGCTTTTATTACTAATGAACAGGGTTTATTACCACCATTGGTGACCAAAAAATATGTGGTAGAAGATCAGGGTAACTCCTCGCCACGTTACGTTAGGTATCGATAATCGAAATTAATGTTTTGTTTGGCAATTACATTGATCTTCCTTCTTTGCAGGTCGTCTTTGTATTGCCTACATGCAACAGCTGATTTATTAAAAACAACAGCTTTGTCCATTACACTTACCGCCTGACCAATGGCACGAACGGTTGAGGGTGAATATGAGCCACCCATTGTAAATTTTGGTGAATTGGGTGCTATTAGATCTAATCGTTGCAAGGCTCAATAGCAACTTGTAGATGCTGGTTGTCGTTTCCAATGTCTAATGTGTAAAGTAACAAGATATGGTAAAAAAAATCTTTCACTTTTACTTGTGTTCATTGATCCATATTTTTTCTCAACAGTGCCAACTGCATATTTCCAACATTTGGGCCATACCGGACAGCGTGTCGATAAATATGAACGTCCTGAACTTGTATTGGGTACATGAGTATTTGTGTAAAAAATGCTTGGGTATCGATAGCTCTCATGGTAAACCTCAACTCATATCCACATCAATGCCTCGCATTCAATTGGGTTCACGTAGTATGGACAAGCATATTGTTGATTCCAGTGGTAAGGCCACAATTTCAAATGAACTGGCAACCATTATAAAACTATTGGATATTGTGAATCCAGCCGTAAAACTCTAGTAGACATCGCCAAATTTCAAAATGCTGAGGTAAGTTTTTTGTTATATTAGAATGTGTAGAATAAAAATGTTTCTCTTATCAGGTCGGCGATGGCACCACTTCAGTAGTACTTTAAGCAGGTGAAATCTTAAAACAAGTTAAACCATATGTTGAGGAAGGCGTGCATGCACGTATCATCATTAAAGCTATACGTAAAGCATTATAATTATGCATGACCAAAATATGACATGGCTGTACATGTGGAAGCGCCAATCACAGGAACAACAAAGTGCTTTATTGGAAAAATGCTCTGCCACAGCAATGTCCTCCAATGTCCAAGAGTATCAGAAAATTGTTAATGCTGAATGGCGTCTCCTGTACAATAAAATAGGTAAGTAAGGCGCCAATGTTGTGTTTTCTAAACTACCAATTGGTGATGTTGGTACACAGTATTTTGCAGATCGTGAAATGTTCTGTTAGTGTACCAGAAGAAGATTTGAAACGTACAATGAAAGCTTGTGGTGGAGCTGTTATGACTACAGCTAATGATATTAATTCAAGTGTTTTGGGTCAATGTGATTACTTTGAAGAACGTCAAGTTGGTGGTGAACATTTCAACATTTTCCAAGGTTTGATAGTGGGTTTGACATTAACTTCATTTTTATAGTTTATAATTATTTAAAGGTTGCGTTAATGCTAGAACATATACATTGATTTTACGTGGCGGTGCCGAACAATTTTTGAAAGAAACTGAGCTTCGTTACATGATGCTATAATGATTGTGCGGCGTACAATTAAACATGATTCTGTTGTTGCTGGTAAGTCTCACTCTGAGTGTGGATTTTGTTGCGAACGGTTGTGTTTTGAAGTCGCGGACAGTCGTTGTAATAAATTCAGTGTGTACCTAAAGAGTGTGCTTAGTGTGTTTTGTAGCAAAACAAAGGGGCGTAAAAACCTTTGTTTGTGTGATTTATTGAAAGCATTGGACATTTGGAGCCCCAAGTTAGCGGTCAGTCGAAGGTCAATCTCCGGCGGAGCCCTAATTTTTGTGCGTGTGTTTTGGTTGTTACCAATTTTCGCCCTAACCTCAAAGTGCTTGCACGTGGAGGTATACTTGTGTGTGTGCGCGCATTCAATCGGCTGTGAGTGAGTACCCAGGTGAAAACTTGTGTGTGACTACACACTTTTCCGCTTGGGACCAGTGTTGGACTACTTGCTCAGTGAGCAATTGTGGACAGCCTGCGTAAGGGGGCATAAACCCATACTCGAATTAGTGGCAGTATCAGCTGTAGCGTTTATAGTCTGCCCGTTCAGCTCGGCGTAGCTTCGTGCCGGTCGACTCGTCCCCGATACGGGGAACAGTGTTCCGTCCGTCGGGGCGGTGGTAGTGACCACGTCAGCACTTTGCTGACAAACAGCGTACGAGCTACGTCACCGCGCTTTTGCTATAGCTGACGGGTTGGGCTGCTACTGCTGCTGACCACTGGTTCTGAGTGGTTATAGCCCTCTAATTTAGGACAGCCTACATTCGCCCAGTGGGCATCGGTCTTCTCCTGGTGATAACTTCCACATCCGTGTCGTGTAAGTGTGACCAAGTTTGTCTCTGGCGACAGGTGCTTTGGGGAAATGGGGGCAGCGCAAGGGGCGGTGCAAGGAAGCGCCCGGGGCCGCGTTCCGTCGGAGGTCGTTCTTCTGCGGCCGCTGATGGGTCGACCTCGGGAGAGGACAAAGGTGTTAGTGCGCGACAATTTTTGAAGGTGAACACAGGTAGGCCTACCGCTGTGCAAACTGGAGGTCGAAAAGCAGAAAAAAAGGCGGGTAAGTCGGGGATACCGGTGGCGTCCGGGAAGGCGACCACCTCGAAAATTGCTGTGCAGATGGGTAAGGGCGGGCCGAGTAAGTCCGCGAAGTCAGAGGATGAGGAGAGTATTCTCCCGAAATCCGACGACGACGCGGAATTACCCAGTCTGCCGGAATCCGGGGTATGTCCCTTAAGCTGGGACAAATCGGATGTAGTGGGGGGTGCCGGATTCGCTGCTGAGTCCGTGGTGACTACTGTCGCTGGCTCCTCAACCGAAGGTAGAGCAGCCGATGGCGTGCCAAAGACTGCTGCTGACGTTGAGGATGCAATCGACGGTAGTAAAAGTGCGGGCAATGACGCAAACGAGCCGGTGAAGTCTGTAGGGGGGGAAGTAAGTGGGAAGAAATCTGTGGAGAATTCGGGGGAGAAGGGCGCTGGCGCTGTTGACAGCTGCGGACCACCCGCTGGCACCGAGCTTTCCGGCGGTCAGTCCGCTGGAGGTAAGGCTGCCAGTGGGGGATCCCCTGCAGCTGGCGGGAGCGCTAGTGCTTCGAGAGCTACCTCTGGAGTGGACAGCTCCTGGGTTGTTGCCCTAAAGAGGATCACCGCTAGCTTTAGTAAGGTGGTCTTTGGAAGGTGCAGACCTCAAGTCTGCTGAGAGGCTGATGGAGGTTTCCTCAGAGTATGAGGCCCTCCTAATGACGGCTATAGCCGAGAATGCCCGACTCCGCGGACAAATCGAGGCGATGTCAATACGGGGCGTCATGCTGGGGGTGCATCCCCACGCAGCGGTGGATCTACCGCCGCAGATCGTTTGGTGATGCCGCCTCCGGGCACGACGGTCCCGGCTGCCATCGTACCTTCGCCCGCTGTCCCAAAGCCGCTCCACACCTGGTCGGCGGTCGTCAAGGGCGGCAAACCCGGGGTCTCTGCAAAAGAGATAGTGGAGAAGATTAATAAGGAGGTTGGGCCGACACTTGGTGTACGCGTGCACCAAGTGAGACCTGTGCGGTCGGGGGGGGTAGTTATTCGCCTACCCTCCAAGGAGGAGCGGGATAAAGTCCTCGCAAATAAGAAGTTTTCCGAGGTGGGTTTAGAAGTGTGCGAAAACCGGAAGCAAGGCACTAGGGTGGACATTCGGGGGGTTTACGCGCAAATCTCCCCTGATGAATTCATGGAGGAGGTCTTTCGTCTGAACCTCACGAAGGTTGACCCTGAGTGTCAGAAGTCAGAGGTTAAGCTGATCAGTCGACCTTGGAAGGCAGACGTCGAGGGAGCAACGGTGACCGTCACCCTGGAGGGACCGGACAAGTTAATGTCCCCTCTCTTGGATGCGGGCCGTTGCTATGTCAAATGGTTTTCCTTCCCGGTTCGGCCGGAGAGTCAAACCTACAGCTGCTTCCGTTGCCTGAGTTATGACCACCAGGTGAGGGACTGTGGGTTGAAGGCTGCCGTCTGTCGGAGGTGCGGACAGGAAGGGCATATTGAGGCAAAGTGCCCTAATGGGGTGCATTGCCGAAATTGTGCATTCAGGGGCAGACCTGCCGCACATCTTATGATGTCGGCGGAATGCCCGACATATGCTGCCGTTGTTGCCCGTGCACTCGCCAGACATTAATGGGGTTGGTCCTTCAACTCAATTGTCAGGGAGCGTACTCCGTTGTGTGTGACTTGGGGGCGCGTATGGCTGAGGAGGGTTGCAGTATTGCCCTGCTCCAGGAACCCTACACTACCAATGGTGTGGTGAGAGGGCTTCCTGGAGGGTTTAGGTCCTTTTGTGACCTTCGGGGCAATGCTGCGCTTGTGGTGAATGAGCCAAATTATGAATGCTTGTTGTTGAATGGGGAGTATGTGTGATCATTGAGGGCTCCTTCGGGAGAGCCATCTTTGCAAGCATATATTGTAAGTTTGGAGAACCCATGGAACCATACATCCGATACCTCGATACGGTGCTACTACTTGGGAGTAGCACGCCAGTTATCATTGGTGTGGATGCCAATGCCGTATCCCCTATATGGCATAGCAAAATATCCAGGACTTCTCCTGGATATGCTAGTCATGGACGGGGCGAGGCGTTGTGCGAGTGGGTACTCACCTCTCACGTTCATGTTGTGAACGAACCGAGTGGGTGGTACACATTCGATGGGCCCATGGGCAGGAGTGACATTGATGTTACTCTCATGAATGAGCCAGCAGCGAGAGCGTTCAGTTGCGGATGGAGAGTAAGGGGGGGTGAGGGGATAAGCGACCATAATCTCATTGAGATTGTGGTTGCTCCCCGTACCACCCCGGATATGCTTGGTACGCCTTCCGTAATGGGATGGCGTACTGCCGGGGCAAATTGGACTCTGTACGGGTTATACGTCGAGAAGGAGGTGACTGCTACACCCCTCGATGTATTTGCAGAACTCCCAGTAGATCAGCAGATTGCCCTCTTGAACGCCTGTATCTGGCGGGTCAATGACAGCATGTTTGAAAGGTGGAAGAAGGAGCGTTTTCGCTGTGTCAGGTGGTGGACGCGTGAACTGACCCAGAAGAGGAGATCTGTCAGGCGCCTGAGACGTCGGTTTCAACGCGCCCGGCATATCGATTCCGATGGTCTGTCCCAGCTTAGAAGTCAATTAAGTGTGGAAACGCGTGAATATAAGAGAATGGTTGTAGAGGTGAAAGAGGAACAATGGCGCAACTTCGTGTCAGAAAATTCGAACGACCCCTGGGGACAGGTCTACAAGATCTGTAGGGGTCGCCGCCAGACCGAAGTTAATTCCCTCCGTGTGGGCGAGCGAACAATATCAACATGGAGGGAATGTTCAGAGCTGCTTATTGAAGGGTTCTTACCTCCCCTTGCACAAGACGTACCTGCACCTCCACTAGAAGTTGAAGAGTTGGATTATGCATTTGGCCTGGTTAGGTCTAAACGGTCTCCGGGTTTGGATGGAATAAACGGAGAAATGTGCAAGTGTTTGTGGAAGTTTATTCCGGAATACTTGGAAGCCGTTTATGATAAATGCATATGGGAGGGTTACTTCCCACGTGAGTGGAAAGCTGCTAGGGTTGTCGTTCTCTTGAAGTCGCCCGACAAAATAAGGTCTGATCCTCGGTCATACCGAGGTATCAGCCTTCTTCCAGTGCTTGGAAAAGTGCTGGAGAGGGTTATGGTTGAGCGGCTTCAGGAGCTAGTTGGGGGTAACCAGTCGGATAGACAGTTTGGGTTTAGGAAAGGACGCAGCATTGAAGACGCCTGGATGCATATCCAAGACTGTGTAGAGAGAAGCTCCAATAAATATGCTCCGGCCGGTCCGGAGTAGGTGGATACTCAACCGGAAGTGGCTTCGGCTGCGAAAGTCAGACCAAGACTTTAAAGTGGTATCACGGGGAACAGATAGCCCGCGGAGCTTTCTCCGTTTCTGTTCATTTGCGGTTGGCCCCTTTGGTGGTGTCTGTGGTTGATATCCGAATGCGGTAAGAGTTGGTCAGCTCGAATGTGGAGTTGCATTGCAACCGGGTGCCATGACC